>NC_039366.1:68331469-68390740 GCF_003573695.1 Papaver somniferum | reverse complement strand
TTTTCTTTTCTCCATCTTTTAATGTTTTCCTGAAAGAGAGAGAAAAAATCACGAAGACAATGGGCCCCACGTGATATCTATTAGCGTTTTGAGTTCTCAAAGGTGTAAAATCTTGAAAATACATAAGGCGCCCATCTATTTAGATGACCGCAGATCTGTTCGAGGTTTTGATTTTCAAAGATGTGAAAACTTAGAAAATGCAGGGAAAATCAGATCTACTTAGATAAACGTGGATCTGTTCATAGTTTTGATTATCAAAGACGTGATATCTTGAAAATGTATGAAAACGACGATCTACTTAGATAAACGTAGATTTTTTCAAAGTTTTGATTTTCAAAGATGTGAAAACTTAGGAAATGCACGGAAAATAAGATCTACTTAGGTAAACGTAGATCTGTTCATAATTTTGGTTTTTGAAAACTTAAAAAAAAATGCACGGAAAAAACCGTACTGTTCTATGCATCGTTATTTTCAGAGAACGAAGCCTGAAACAAATCACAGGAGAAGATAAATCTTTTACCGGGATGAAGATCCCTGTTTCTAGCGCCAGATTGTGAACACAAAGATCATTGTCATCTGCATGTTCACAAATAATGCGCGCAGACTCACGACAATATAGTAAATAGGCTGCGCCTGAGGGGGATCAATCGGTTATGTTGATTCCTTGACTCAGAGTCCTAAAACTCTTCCTCGTCTCATCAACTACAATCATTTTTCTTAACTCGCATAATAAGATAAATAATGTATGGAGTACAAAACGTACGAACATGATGTACCATAAGTATTGAATCGAAGATGCAAAATATAAATGCATGAATATAGATGAAACGATTAACTTATATGATTCAGCACTCAGATCTCTGTTTGCAGGTTTGTGTTTTTCATTATGTGTACGATGGTTACAGAAATAGTCGAATGACTTTGAGATCAACGTAGGCCTACGTAGCAGGAGGGGTTTCACTTACACTTTCTCTGTCTCTCTCATATTCTCCTCTAAGTGTTCTCTGATCTCCCTCTTTACTTGGGAGAGAGGGGTATTTATAGGATGGTTACGTGGGGTCCACTTCTGAAGCCCGTTATAACCTTATCCTCTTGTGTCTTGTGCCGCTTACGCAGAGGTCTTCGTGTTCTCGGTTCTCTCTACGTGTTCCGTTTGAATATGCAGTGCTATCTGCGCTTCCTCCACAGGATGACTGACACGTATGTTGTTTGAGGGTATTTAATGCGGGTAGTTGAGATGTCTGTCCGCGGCAGACAGTTGTCCTCTGCCCGTGTCTTGTCTGCGTCAGTTAGACTATCCCCAGCCGTAGATCTTAGATCTTTCTGGGGATAGGATAAAGTGACTCTTGGGTTATCCTCCAGTGCTTCGCAGTGTTCTAGTGTTTCTGTCTCCTCGATCCTCTACCGTTGGATCTGGTGGGTGCCGACGCTATCTTGACAAGGCGCGTCTTTTGGCTGTCCACGTGTGATATCGTATCTTGATATTCTCGGTCGCATGTCCTCCACGTGTGTCTTTGTGGACACGTGGCGGAAGATGAAATGTATACCTACAATCCGTCTTCTTCTTATTTCAGGTTTTCCAATTGATGTATCATCATACATATAATTAGGAGTCATTCTTTATCTCAACAAAAATTAGGAGTCAGTATTTATCTCAACAAAAATCATTCTCAATCACAATTTTAATGACGGCATGTTGCATGTTGAGTCAAATCTTAATGTTCTAACCCAATCATGAACGTAGAGCCTCATATTAGATTTAAGTCCGTCGTAACATCCGGAATCTTATCTTATTATCACGAAAAAGAGATTACACAATCAGGTCTACCACTAGTTCATGTGGATCAAAAGCTTTTAGTTCTGCATGTAGGCTTGTTAGTTAAGCATCCATAAGTTATGGTTTAGCGTGCATGAAATCATTTTTTTTTTCAAAAGTGGAATAGACCAATTTCTGGTTGGCAGAGTTTTCTTTTGCCTTGCTCTGCCAAATAAGGAAATAGCTGCCCTTCCCCCTCCCAATTCGATGTTGCCATTACCCATTGGTATCCTCGTAGGTTGCAAATTGCTTGAGCCACTTGCTTCTAACCGATTTCGTATCCTGCAGAAGGAATCTTCCCCAATACAAACTCACCCGTGGTGGCAGGGGTGGAAAATGATTCTTGAATATTAGAGTGCCTAGTCCTTCTATATTCTCAAGGGCCCAAGGTGCATGTTGCTCCGCCATTAAAGACTTTAAAGTCAATCCATTGTCACCCATCACTTGAGAAAAACTGACCAAATTTTTTGAGGCCAGCACTTAACCAGACACCTAAGACTGAGAATAACGTAATCATGCTCTTCAGCTAGACTTGAGTAGTGAGACGCAAAACCCATATACAACACTGGATAGTGGGTACTTCTGCATGTTCTATTGTCGTCCATAATTAAAACATGAAGTTTCGATTTTCATCGGGGAAAACATATGTGTCACATTTATTATATCAAAAACGTCAAGTTGGAGAAAACCCAAATCACATCTTAGACCTCCATCATGAGCAGAATAATATGCTCCATTGTAAACGTCACTGCCTGCCAACAGATATGTGTATAAATGTATGATCCGGTTGTGCTGCTACTACTCTGCACTAAAAACCTCATTATCTGAAGAAATTAGGCAGGCATGGCCAACAAAACCTCTTTCTTAACTTTCTTTAATACTACCGTTTGGCTGGATTCTGCATCCACCCTAGCAATAGTTGAACTCAATACCAGCTATTTGCCAACTATTCTTGCATCAATAGTTGTACTTCTTCTCATCAAGTTTGGGGTGAATACCCTTAAAAAACAGCCATCTTTATCAGCATCATTTCCATTACCTCCAGGACCATCACCTTGGCCAATTTTGGATAGTATACCCGCTTTAGTTCGAAATAAACCAAGATACAAATGGATACTAGGACTAATGAAAGAAATGAATACTGAAATCGCATGCATTCGTCTTGGGAAAGTTCATATAATTCCCGTGACTTCTCCAGAACTTGCTCGAGAATTCTTGCAAAAACAAGATGCAGTATTTGCATCAAGGCCTAGAACAATGGCTACTGAGCATTTAAGTCGTGGGTTCTTAACTACTATTGTTACACCATGGGGAGACCAATGGAAGAAAATGAGAAGAGTTGTAACTTCCAAAATGGTCAGTCATGCTAGACTGGAATGGCTTCTCGGGAAGAGAAATGAGGAAGCTAACAACCTTGTGTTCTATGTACGCAGTCAGTGTAATAAAAACTCATTGAGTGGAGGCGAAGTGGTCAACTTAAGATTACTAACGAGGCAATTCAGTGGGAACATAATTAGAAAAATGATTTTCAATAATAGTATCATGTTATTAGCTAGACTTATTCAAGGATTTGACTGGAGTCCTCCTCCAGGCGAGTCGGTAGATCTCACTGAATCGCCTAATGATTTATTTTTGGCTAAGCCATTATTTGCTCATGCCAAACCAAGGCTGCGTTTACATATTTACTCGGCTGCGTAATCAAATTTCGTTGGGTAGTGGCATGTACCTTAGAACTACACTCGGTGGAAAACGTTTTCAAATAGCTTGTAGTACTAGTATGTATTTGTTATTCGCTTTGTCTGGCTTGTTATAGCCTTTGTTTTTCTCTTTGCTGCACTTGTTTTTTTTTTTTTTTTTAATCTCAACCTTATTACCTCAAAACAGCTTGTGGTAATTTCAGTAAGTTTCCAATTAAATAGGGATATTTTGGTTTACTCAAGAATTTATTTTCTTTCATTTTTCTTGTAGAGAAAAAATTCCATTTGCATCCGAGTGATTTACAATGTAGTAAGAGTACAGTAAGGGAAACACATCTGGCATGTCCTCCTGATTATGCAACATTATTCAATGCGAAGGTATATACATTTTTATCCTTGGGATTAGGAACGAGATTGTCCTACAGAATGAATGAAATATTAGGGTGTTCGTAGTGGCATGAAAATACACACTACATCCGATGGAGTATAAGGTGATTCCGCACAACATGAAGAAACATAAACAAATATAGACACAAGGATTTACGTGGTTCGGTATGATTACCTACGTCCACGGGATGAAGGGATGTGTATTATTCTTCTTCTTTTTTGGTTACAAGTTGTACTCTCTTTCTCTAGTGGTGATGTTCTCTCAACTCAAGTAGGATGCCTTGTTTTCTCTCCCTCTCCGACCTTTCTTTCTCTCTCGACTAGCCCTTATATTTATAGGCCAAAGGCAACATACAACAGAATTACAATGTTGGTCACATTACATCATTTTAGCTGTTCTTTATCGGACCTTCACTGATCGCCCGACTTCCTGGTTTGACCGATAGTTCTTTACCCGAGGCCGAGTCTGTATCGCCTGGTTAGCACGATGTCGCCCTTCTTTCTTCTCGTTCCTTTGTTTGACCATCTTCCTTCGTCCGACCGAGTGCTTTCTGATTGTTCGCCCGACCTGTCAGAGGATAAGGGTCACATCACATCTGACACCTATTGGGCCATCACGTCCGACCCACGTGATACCTCGCTCTTTGCGCCGTTTGGTTCTATCCTGTTCTTCGCCGCTCTTTTTTCTTTGGTGTATCATAGCTTAGGATCTTGCCACCTAGCCTTGTGTATTATCTACACCTATATTTATGCCCCTTCTTTCGCTCGTGTGCTTGACACGAGGGAAAGAAAATCGTTCCGTCTTCCCACGTCCTCGAGCGTGCCGGGAATTCCACCATGCAGTCTCCCACTAACTCTCCTTTATGAATCGTAACCGTTGCTATCGGTTGAGGCGTTGTACCCTATAAATACCCTCCCTTATGTTCTCACTCTCTTGTTCGCCATTTTTCAGAGAAACGAAGTGTTGTTCAACTTTCTTCTCTTCCTTCCTTTGTTGCCGACGCCATTAATTCCGGTGACTCTCTTCCCTTTTCAATCTTCGTCTTTACTGTTTCTGTTGGTAAGATTCGCGAAAGTTGTGGTTAGTTCTTTCCTTTTTCTTTTCTCTTCATCAGAGCTCGTATCTCCCTGTTCTTTTTTCTTTCCATGGCTTCTCCTTCTCTGTCAATGACCGAAAAAAAGGTGCGTGAGTGATACCTTCTCCGAGGGAGATGTCGTTTCTCTTGATTCCCTGATGAATCTCCTTCTTTTTCATGTAGGTATGATAAGAGAGTATCAAAATACTTATCTGATGATGAGTTTATCGAACAGTTGAAGGAAGAATTTGGCCTTCAAAACTACGAGGTATCCCTGGTCTCGGACCAGACGGGTGTATTGAGAAAGTCCGATGTCGACAGATATGATCAGTCATCCGAGGCGGTTATCGTTACTCGTGGGCAATTAGAGCTCGGTCTTCGCTTTCCTTTGTATAACCCTACTAGCCCTTTCCACTATGAGGTGTTGTCGCAGCTTCATCCGCCTCGGGCCTTGATCCATTGGAATGGCAACACTTTCCGTCTGATGAATGAATGGATAGACCGGGGCGAGGGTCATGGATCTACGGCCGATTGGTCGACCTACATGCCCGAGGATGCTCCCAAATATATTGTCGCCAATTTCCTTGTGAATTACCGGAGTGGGACATCTACTAATGGTGACCTTGCTGGTTTTGCTGCCAGCCCTCATCGCTTGAAGTCTATGCTCGATGGTGCTGAACGATTGATGTTGGATGCTGATCCTCTAGGGAGAGGCTCCAACAAGCGTGCTCGCCATACTAATGACCCATACTGGGATCGGGTTCCATTACTTGTTCGCGGACAGATTTTGCATGGTAGCTTCCCTCCTCCTCAGTTTCCTGCAGAGCCTTACTTATTCTGGGTGATTAATGATGACAAGGTATGTTGTCGTAGGTTAAGCCTCAGGGCGAGCCTACCAAATTTTATTTTATTTCCAAGAAGATGAGCGCTGGCACAAGGGTCGAGGAAGACCAGGGGAAGGTAACAAACATACAGTTTTTAATCTAAGTACATGTACTTGCCCCTGTTTTGTGCCTTCACGTGTTCTGACGCTGAACCTTGTGCAGAAAATCCATAGGCGCGGGGATGAAGATGTTGGAGGTTCCGATACTGTTGGTGGTGAAGGTTTGGCTCCAAGGCGTAATCCTCTTCGGGGAAGAAAGTGATGCTGAAAAGTTCGGACATCGTGATCGACATCCCCGATCAAGATGATGAGGACGATATATTCGGGGACGAGCAGCTGTTTGATGAGGATGGTGGTGGGCAGAAAGAAGGGGAGATTCCCTTGGAGACTACTATTGTGACTCCTACCGTGCATCCTGGGGATCATGGGACGACCGAAACATCGCTCCAAAAGCGGCCCCCAATATATTTTGGTTCTTCCTCGAGTGTTCACACCTATTTTACCATATCGGGCCCTCTGTGTGATTCTCTTGGCGTATTACATTCGGAGGAGTTCGACTCATATACTGATGAGCAGATGATTGCTTCCGTGCCCCTGTATCCTCACATTGCGCCGGTTTTTGATAATCTGGTAAGTAGTTTGTCTGAACTCCTTGTTTTGATGTTTTAAGGCCTTACTAATCTCGTCTTGGGATGAAATTTGTAGGCGTTGAATCGGTCGAGGTTGGAGGCTGCACTCCGCCGACAAGAGATTAGTAGGTTGGAGGCTGCTCTTCAGCAGGAGAAGGAACGATCTCGTGGCCTGGAGATCAAACTCGCCGATGCTCGAGGTATATTTTTTACATAGTTGTGTTGATTGAGTTCTTCGTACCAATATCCTGAGTCAATTATTGTTCTTTTAGCCGAAATATCTAGCATAGATCTAGATGCTTCTTCGGAGTATAGGCTTATGAACAGAAAATAGGATATCGAGAAAGATCTTTTGGAGAATCTTCGACAACGAATTTGCTATAAGGATGGGCAGATAGACCGACAAGAGGCCGAGATCCAACAACTTCAAGAGGAATTGGACAGATATCGCCTGTTTGAGTATGGCCCCGAGGAGATAGATAACTTGCAGGCTCGCTTGGGGATGTTTCCGAGACTTGCTGGTGATAAGGCGTTACTAGCCGATAATCTGGAGAGTCAAAATAGTTCCATTAGGCTTCAAAATCGAGATCTTCATGAAGATTGGCGATGAATTTTGAGGGAAAAATTTGTGGCCTAACAGTCCAACCGAGATCTTCTTGAAAGGACTAAGGGCTTCGATAAGCTGTCCAGTGACCTAGAGTGGACCCAAGCCCAGTTATCGATGCTACAATTGTCCTATAATCGTCAAAGGGCCGATTGGAGCGATCACAAGAAATATTTCCCTTCGAATGAATTCAATGAACAATACTATAATGAGTTAACTTTGAAGCTTTCTAAGGCCGAGGATGAGTTGTCCAAGTCCGTGGATTCGTTAGAATCTGTGTTGTCAATCCTATCAGGTCTCTGGGGTGTATGCTGGGGTGGCCTTAGATCGAGTTAATTTGTTGTTCTTGTTCTGCATTATGTTATACTCCTTGTCTAACATGCTTGTGATTCTCTGTTACAGCCGAGAAAGGTCGTGTTAAGGATCTGGAGCGAGATGTACACAACCTCAGGCATGAGGTGGAGCAGTGGAAGAAGGCTAAAGGTGAGACGAAGGTTAAGCTCCAAGCCGCCGAGTTGAGGTCTGAGCATCTTTCTCAGCAGATTGTGTACGAGAGAAACGTTCATCAGAGCGAGCTAGCTGAGGCGATTAAGGCCGGTGTAAACGAGTACATCGCCCAAAAGCGCCGCGAGGTTGCTCAGAGGAAGGGAGCGGCCGGTGTTGTTCCACCCAGGAGTTGATCACGCCTTTTGTAGTGCTGCGCCACTAATTTTCTCTTTATTGCGGGTTGTGATTCGTTTGAACACTTGTCTCATGCTTCTTTGAACAACTTCTTTTAAATGGGGTGCTGCGTCGCCAAGCTTGTTTTTTCTTTTCTATTTTCCTTGACAATTTCCGCCTTTTCCACTGTGTTGACAATTCTCTTGATAATTTCAGCCTTATCTTGTTATTTATGTTACGCACCTGCATTTAATGTCACATGTATTGGTTATTAGTGCCTTTTATGTCGAACACACTCGACAAGGAGGGTCATCGGGCCCTATGCCATGTCCCAGCCGAGGTATCTCATCACTATATTTTAGATTCAGTGGAAGGGTTATAGTCGCCCTAGGTCTAGGCCCGATAATCCCGAGTGGTTGTCGACCAACCAACTCGGGAAAGTGGTCACGGCCACCTGCGATGGGGGTAACCTTTCATATGTAAGTAGGTTACCTGGCTGAGAAGAAATCGTATCTTAAAAACCTTTGGTATCTGGCTTCCAACCACCAGTACCCTTAGGCTACCTCGGCACTTGCACACTGCCACTGCCCCGAGTATCGAATAGCCAGTCGACTGTAAGTCACCTCGGCACTTACACATTGGATTTTCCCCGAGTACAAATGACCATTCGAGTGTAAGTCACCTCGGCACTTCCTCACTGGCTTTGCCCCGAGTACGAATGACCATTCGAGTGTAAGTCACCTCGGCACTTCCTCACTGGCGTTGCCCCGAGTACGAATGGCCATTGGTCACTCATGTCATATTTCCTACCTCTCGTGGTTTTAAAGAAATGAATGACAAGTATGTTTTCCTGTTTCCCTCGAACCACTCATGGGTAATAGAGTTTCATATGTTGCGCGTTCCACGGTTTTAGCTCGGGTTCGCCGTCTGGTTTGAGTAATCGATAAGCTCCCTCGCCAGCTATAGACACGATTGTGTATGGTCCTCCCCACCTTGCCGCTAGTTCACCGCCCCTTTTGTCACGTTCCCAATCGGATAAATATTTCAACACTAACATCCCTGGTTGAATCTCTCTTGGTCGAACTCGTTTGTTGTATTCTCGTTGTAATCTTCTTTGGTAATTCTCCATTTTTTGAAACTCCATCTCCCTTGTTTCCTCCAAGTCATCGAGCTTATCTAGTATTAGATATGCCGATATTCTTCGCCTCCATGCCTCAGTTCGTGTGGTGGGTATCATCGCTTCCGTTGGTAGTATCGCTTTGGTTCCATAGGTCAGCATGAAAGGTGATAGCCATGTTGCTTCCCTTCGAGTGGTTCGATAGGCCCATAAAACATTGTAGAGTTCTTCGCACCAATTACCATGCGCTCCATCTAATTTTTTATTCATATTATCGGCGATAGTTTTGTTTGTTATCTCGGCCTTCCCATTACTTTGAGGGTATATGGGGGTATCCTTGCTTTTTCAGATGTTGTAGGTGTTAAATAGTAGGTCGAAATTTTCTACTTGGAGCTGTTTTCCGTTATCCGAGACGATGGCCGCTGGTACTCCGAAACGACATATCATGTGCTCCCAAATAAACCCGAAGACGTCTTTGTCACGGATATGTCTCAGTAGTGCCGCCTCCACCCATTTAGTGAAGTAATCCGTCGCTACTATTAAGTATTTTCTCTGTCCCGATCCCACATGTAATGGCCCCACGATATCGATCCCCCACTTGGCAAAGGGCCAAGGGCTCACCACCGAGTTTAGAGTTACGATGGCGCATGTATCTTCTTACCAAACCGCTGAAATTCTTCGCAAGCTCGTTCCATTTGTTTTGCATCATCATTCATGTACGGCCAGAAGTTTCCCATCGTTTTCGCTCTTGCTGAGATGTGATTTCCGGCTGCCCCATAGTGTAGTTCGTTCAGTATTGTCTGCCCTTGTTCCTTGATCAAACATCTTAAGAGGGGCCCCAAGTATGATTTTTTGTATAAGATTCCATCTCTTAAGCGTCCGATTTGCTTTTGATCTTGTTGATCTCGGGTCGCCCCTTGGGTAACTCGCCTGTCTCCAAGTACGAAAGAATCGGCTTTCAGCAATCTCCGTCTGGATATCTATCGGCCGTATTGATATCCACGTCGACAGATATCTTGGGTGTCTCCGGTATGGATGGGGCGAGGAGTCTCATGACACGAATTCCCTCCACACTTGGGTCTGCGATCTAGGAGGAGATGTATGCCAGTGCGTCCGAGTGTCGATTGTCTTTTCTGCATATGTGACGAAATTTGATGCTGGGGATCTGGTTGATATAGAATTGGGAGAGCTCCCAGTATTTCTGCATAATTGGATCGTGAATTGCATATTTGCCCGTGATTTGTCGGATTACCAACTGTGAGTCACTAGTTAGCCTTACATCTTGTAGGCCCATCTCGACGATTAATCTCAGGGCGTGAATCGCAGCTTCGTACTCGGTGACGTTGTTTGTCGCCTTAAATTCCAATCTAAACGAATGGACCATTTTTCGTCACTTTGGTGTGGTAAAGACTATCCCAAGTCACGATCCGTATTTTTTTGATGCTCCATCGACGAATACTTCCCAACGTGATGGGCTACTTGCATCGAGTAAGTCGGTCGAGTCTTCTCGATCTTCTTCCATTCTGGGTATGTCCTCGACTCATCTTCGTCGCTTAGTGGGAAATCTTCCAAAAAATCTGCCACTACTTGTGCCTTCACTGCTGTCCTCATTTCGTAGAAAACGTTGAACTGTTTTATTTGCGCCCCCCACTTGGATATCCTTCCATATCGGCCTGCATTGTCTAGTACCGCCTCAATTGGTGATTTTGTGAGCACGCGGATCCGTCGGGCTTGGAAATATGTCCTTAGCTTCAAGGTGGCGAAATCTAGCGCTAGAATCATCTGTTCCATCCTTGTATAATTTTTCTCGGCCGGACTCAATGTCTTACTAATGAAGTAAACGGGTTTTTCCTCGTTCCCTTCATTTCGAACTAAGACTGCACTTATAGCATATGAAGTTGCTCCGAGGTATAATGTGAGAACCTCCGACGGCTCGGGTCTTTGTAATTCTGGCAGACTTGCAAGATATAGCTTGATATTCTGAAACGCCTCCTCACAGGTGTCCGTCCATTTGAATTTCTCTCCCTTTTTAAGAGTGCTAAAGAAATCCTTGCATTTGTCGGACGACCGAGATATGAATCGCCCTAATTCTGCTATATTTCCATTCAGCTTTTGTACGTCTTTTATTGTGGCTGGTGACGGCATCTCAAGGATGGCTCTGACTTTCTTGGGATCTGCTTCTATCCCCTTTGGAGTGATGATATATCCAAAAAATTGCCCGATGTGACCCAAAAATCGCATTTGGTCGGGTTAACTTTCATTTTATATTATCTCATCGTTCGAAAAATTTCCCGCAGGTCTCGGATGTGATTCTTGGCTAGGAGACTTTTAACTAGCATATCGTCGACATAGACCTCAATGGAGTTGTGGATCTGGTCCTCAAACATATCTCCCACCAACCTCTGATATGTGGCGCCTGCATTCTTCAGCCCAAACGACATCTTGGTGTAGCAGTATAGGCCCCTTGGTGTGAAGAAGGAGGTGTGTTCTTGATCCTCGGGTGCCAGTGGGATCTGGTTATACCCCGCGTATCCGTCCATCAACGTTAGTGCCTCGTACCCCACTATAGATTCCACCAGTTGATCGATACTTGGGAGAGGGAAACTGTCTTTCGGACAAGCTTTGTTCAGGTCGTTGAAGTCGATACCTATTTCGAATCCTCCATTTCTCTTTGGTACCACGACCATGTTAGATATCCACTGTGGGTTGTGCGATTTCCTAATTATTCCTGATTCCTGTAACTTCTTTAGCTCATTCTCGACGGCCACCTGTAATTCTGGTGCGATTCGCCTCATCTTTTGTCGACTGGCTTGAAGCTTGGGTCGATCCTTAGATGGTGACAGCATACCTCTGGATCTATACCCTCCATATCGTGCATGTTCCACGCGAATGCGTCCATGTTTTCCTTTAGCACCGCCACGAGCTGGTTTACTTGTTCGTCTGATAGTAAGGACCCGATCCTTACCACCCTTGGTTCTTCTACAGTTCCCAAATTAATCTCTCGAGTAGGTTCCACGGCCGAGAAGTTTGGTCTTGATTCCTTCACCGGCGTCGTCTCCTTTAATTGTTACGAAGGCTCGCTTCCTTGTGCTTCGTAAGCCATGACCGCTTGCGAAATAACCTTTTCCAGTTCTTCTGCGACTTTGGCTTCTTTAGACTTTTTCTTATCTCCCCTTTGCCGTGCTCGCCGCTCCTCATTTATCTGGGCGTCGGCCTGCATGCATTGTCGGGATGCCTGTGGATCTCCTACGACTTATGTTATCCCCTTGTACGTTGGGAACCGTAATCTTTGATGATAGGTCGATGACACTCCTTTGATTCCCGCGATCCATGGTCTTCCGATAATAGCTTCATAGGGCGAGGCGACATCAACCACACATAATGTGGTTAAAGTATCCAGGTAGCCACCTCCATCCGATACCCTTAGAGTTACTTCGCCCTTCGGTATGGTTACCGTCCCATTAAAACCGTATATACGATATGTTGACGGGACGAGTATATCATCCGAAAAATTCATCCTTTTGAACTATCGTATAAGAGTACTTCGACGGAGCTCCCACTATCTACTAGTATCCTTCTTACCCCTATTTCCTCAATTAGCAGGGTAATAACCAAAGGATCACTGTGAGCTTAGTCGTTCATCGGGACATCCTGGGCCGAGAAAGAGATAGGTCGCATCATCCATGGTTCCATAGGCAAAGCTTTTGCTACACTGAAAATTTCTTTCCCACTATGATCTCTCTTGTGGATTCTAGACATTATTCCTGGATTCAGATTGTACGATTGAGTGGCGGAATGCAAAATCGTGTTGACAAACTGCGTGGATCTGTCGATCCGAACCTGATGAACTAGTGCATTGGGCGCTGCGGTCTTCTGGGCTGGATGTCGGACGAACTGTCTCAGATAACCATCTCTGATAAGGTGTTGCACGATGTATTTCACTTCTCGACAGTTGTTTGTAGAGTTGCCTCGATACTGATGATAATGGCAATATTCCGGGTGATCCTTGGTCTATTCGAACTGTATCCCTCTTGAAGCTGGGTATATGATATCACTCATTTTTTTGACTTCTTTGAAGATTTCTTCCAGTGGAGCATTCAAAGGGGTGTACGTTCTCTCCTCGTGCCTTGGCCTCTTCCCTTTAGCTATCCATTCCTTCTTCCTATGTCCTCGCACGGGCGGACTCGGTCTATTCTCGGGCCGTCTTTGAGTATCGTCCGACATTGACTCGGGCGCTGCACTAGCTTCTTGCACTCCTCTATCTCTTGACTCTTCCTGGATTTCTTCTAGGGAGATGAAATGCTCTTGCATTTTCCTCATTTATTTCGACGTTTGTGGTTTCTCAGTGAACATGGTTACCCATCTATCAGTCAAGGATCTAAGAGGTTCTCTAAACCGTCTGTCCAAGGTGAATAACCTGTTGACCCTGGGCCGAGGTCTGCTGTTGTGCATGTACGTTTCAAGGAAGTCTTCGAATAGAGTCTCGTAGCTGTCAATTGTCCCTGGTGCGAGGTTGTAAAACCATTTCCTCGCCTCGCCATCCAAGCTTGCCGGGAAGAACTTGCACATTACTACCTCATGGTTTTTCCATTGGATTAGGGACATTGATTACATCTTCAAGTTCTCCACCGCGTCTCCCATGCCGTCGAACCTCGATGGGAAGGTGGGGAGCGTGCACTTAGGTGGGAAGGCCCTTAGTTCTAGATCTTGGGTGAAATGGGTCCTCTCGGCCTCGCTTATACCTCGGCGAGCTTTTCTTCTTCTCCGGTTCCTGACAGCTTCCTTATCTTCTCCTCCAACTCTCTCAGCTTGGCTTCAGTTGCATTATCGGACCTTGTGTTTCTCTGCTGATTGTTCCTCTCTCGCCTTTCGTTGTCTGTTGATGATTCCTCGGCTGGTCCGTATCCCCTGACAGGTGGCGTCGGGGGTGGTCCCGATCGACCGGAATTGCTTGGTCCCACTGCAGGTGGTGCTTGCCCGATTCGGCCTTAGTGACCCGATGTTTCTTGACTTGAGGATCCTCTCGACCTCGGCCTTAAGTTCCGTAACTGATAGTTCTCGAACTCTAGATCCAGATTCCTCTGCTGACCTGTTTTCGAACTAAAATGTCTATTATATTATAAAGATATAATATGAATGTATATGGACATTTTAGTCTATTTTGTAGTCATTAACCTTATTACAATACAATATTTTGGGTGAAATGACCGATCATGAATATTAGAAAAATATCTAATAGATCCTTGGGTATTTAAACAGTATCAACTTTTACTCGTCTTTTTCACCCAGGTTGTTTTAGGGATAATTGACCAATATTTAGTTTATACATGCAATGGTTGTATACAAATGGTTCATGCCAATGCCAAGTATAAATAGTTTTTTTTTATTATTTTTTTTTACAATAAAGAAAATAATAGCATGGATTATAAGAAATTAGAGTTTTACATATAATTATCATGACATTTTCCTATAAATTGACGTCGAGCTAAAGAAGTACTGCTAACTAATAGGAAGAAGTGGGTATTGGGATGTTGGAGTGAATTGAATCTAACAGTTTGAAGTTGATCCATCCAAGAATACCAAAAAAGCGAGATACTTCCATCGTGTCCAAGATTCCATGTGTATATGAGAATTGTGCGTATTTTTTCTGATATAATGTACAGAAAGACAAACTCTTATGTGAAAAATGTTAGGTTTTGTTATTGAAGACTGTAGGTGTAGATAATCCACAGGTCTAGGTGGCAAGATCCTAAGATATGATACACCAAAGAAAAAAGAGCGGCGAAGCACATGATAGAACCAAACGGCGCAAAGAGCGAGGTATCACGTGGGTCGGACGTGATGGCCTAATAGGTGTCGGATGTGATGTGATCCTTATCTTCTGACAGGTCGGGCGAACAATCAGAAAGCACTCGGTCAGACGAAGGAAGATGGTCAAACAAAGGAAAGAGAAGAAAGAAGGGCGACATCGTGCTAACCAGGGATACAGACTCGTCCTCGGGTGAAGAATTATCGGTCAAACCAGGAAGTCGGGCGATCAGTGAAGGTCCGATAGAGAATAGCTAAAATGATGTAATGTGACCAACATTGTAATTCTGTTGTATGTCGACTTTGGCCTATAAATATAAGGGCTAGTCGAGATAGAAAGAGATGTCGGAGAGGGAGAGAAAACAAGGCATCCTACTTGAGTTGAGAGAACATCACCACTAGAGAGAGAGAGTACAACTTGTAACCAAATAAGAAGAATAATAATACACATCCTTTCGCCCCGTGGACGTAGGTAATCATACCGAACCACGTAAATCCTTGTGTCTATATTTGTTTATGTTTCTTCATGTTGTGTGGAATCACCTTATAATCCATCGGATGTAGTGTGTAGTTTCATGCCACTACATTCTGGCGCGGACTAAGGGGAACGTCTAAGTTCTCCTGATACCTTGACTGCATGTACCAGCAGAGACGATCCAAAAGCTCCTAAAAACACTTTGCGTGTTAGTTGATGCTAGGAGATGAACTCTTCTCGGAAAAAGTCTGTTTATAATCGTTTGGTTTAAGTTTTGCTGGTATAGTTAAGTTTTCGTTGAGAAAATTGAGTTGTTAGCAAATATTTTCAGATGGGTTGAATCTGAACAGTCGACTAGTCTTGTCTCTAGCCGAGTCTGTTTTCAGGTCTCAATTTTCGTTTTCGTAGCATCTTTCGTACTTCTCTTCATATTTTGATCTTAGTTATTGTCTTGTGAGTCCGACGGCGGAAAACTCATAAACTCCCAAGTAACATCTTTGATGTATGGTGGAAGTTGCTTGAGGTTCCATGTTGGCTTGGGAAAGTGCCGAAACAACAACACGACGAATCATACATCGTTGGTGAAAGAATCCAAGGAATCAAGGGAAGACATCCCTTTGCAGTTCCAAGGAAGTGCATAAGTCTTAGTTTAACTTTTTCCATGGCATGCTGACCTCATAAAAGTACGAATTTAGACATTTTTTTACTCGCAAAGAACTAGGTGCTAATGATTTGGAGTCTAGGGAATGTAGGACAAATTATAGTTAATGCAGAGTCGTGGTACTGAGAGAGACGGCGTGCCCTTGAAAGCGACGTAGCAGGATACCCATCTAAAAGAAACACTTAGTGTCGAAACGTGGAAAACTGGCAAGGTCATCTTGGTAGGCCAGGGGAATCGTACTTTTAAAACTCAGTCTTATTGTCAGTCCCCTTTTTCTTCCAAAAATCGTACACGCAATAGAAACTTTTCAAAACAGGTCAAAGTAAGGTGTTGTCTATTTTTGCTGACGTAGGTAGGGACGACTCTCGGACTAACAGCACACTGTGTCCGATGGCTAGCACGTCAGGGATGGGAAGAACTCCGAGGCAACGCACGGTCTCCAGTAACAGCATGCAAGGGGGAGTAATTGGGACGAGGCGAGGGAGTAACGGGCCTCCACCACCAGAGGAATCACGATCTGATGCAAGGGGTATGCCAACTGTGGACGAGGAGATCGATCTGGGACGAGATGGTGACCCATCTCCTCGCCCCCAAGGAGGGATGATCAAATAGATGGACTTACTGCGTCAGACACGGAAGATGATGAGGCAGCATTGATCATGCATGCTCAGAGACGAAACATCAGACGACAAGCTGAGTATCAAGAAGCCATCGGGCGAGAGCAAGAACGACTAAGGCGAGTACAACTAGGAAGAGAAACAACTATCGGAATCGATCCGGCGACATCGACTCAGATACCCCCAGCAGTACCACCTCCACCACCTATGGTGACAACACCAACCCCTGCCCATTTAGTCCATCCAAATGGTCACTCTAGCCATGAGAGTACAGATCCAACACTTCTCACGATTCTAGAAATCCAACGGAGGCAAGAGGCAGCTTTAAGAGATCTTCAGCAGAGGAATATGGCTCTAGAGTTCGAGATCTATCAGTTACGGAACTTAAGGCCGAGGTCGAGAGGATCCTCAAGTCAAGGAACATCGGGTAACTAAGTCCGAATCGGGCAAGCACTACCTGCAGTGGGACCAAGCAATTCCGGTCAATCGGGACCACCTCCGACACCACCTGTCAGGGGATACAGACCACCCGAGGAATCATCAACAGACACGAAAAGAGATAAAGGAACAATCAGAAGAGAAACACAAGGTCCGATAATGCAACTGAAGCCAAGCATATAGAGTTGGAGGAGAAGATAAGGAATTTGTCAGGAACCGGCGAAGAAGACAAGCTCGTCGAGGTTATAAGCGAGGCCGAGAGGAACCCTTTCACCCAAGAGCTAGAACTAAGGGCCTTCCCACCTAAGTGCACGCTCCCCACCTTCCCATCGAGGTTCGACGGCACAGGAGACGCGGTGGAGCACTTGAATATGTACTCAATATCCCTAATCCAATGGAAAAACCATGGGGGTAGTAATGTGCAAGTTCTTCCCGTCAATCTTGGAGGGAGAGGCGAGGAAATGGTTTTACAACCTCGCACCAGGGACAATTGACAGCTACGAGACTCTAGTCGAAGCCTTCCTTGAAACGTACATGCACAACAGCAGACCTCGGCCCAGGGTCAACAAGTTATTTACCTTGGCCAGACGGTTTAGAGAACCCTTCAGATCCTTGACCGATAGATGGAGAAATTTGTGTACGGAAATTGGGAAAGTACCAGTCGATCAGCAGATATTTGGGTTCGAAAATGCCCTTGGTAGATCGGATCCCATCTGGGTATCCATGCTCACTGAGAAACCACAAACGTTGAAAGAAATGAGGAAAATGCAAGAGCATTTCATCGCACTAGAAGAAATCCATGAAGAGTCAAGAGATAGAGGAGTGCAAGAAGCTAGTGAAACACCCGAGTCAACGTCGGACGATACTCAAAGACGGCCCGAGAATAGACCGAGTTTGCCCGTGCGAGGACATGGGAAGAAGGAATGGATAGATAAAGGGAAGAGGCCAAGGCACGAGGCGAGAACGTACACCCCTTTGAATGCTCCACTGGAATTAATCTTCAAAAAGTCGAAAAAAAGAGTGACATCATATACCCAGCTTCAAGAGAGATACAGTTCGAAGAGACCAAGGATCACCCGGAATATTTCCATTATCATCAGTATCGAGGCAACTATACAAACAACTGTCGAGAAGTGAAATAAATCGTGCAACACCTTATCAAAGATGGTTATCTGAGACAGTTCGTCCGACATCCATCCCAGACGACCGCAGCGCCCAATGCACCAGTCCATCAGGTTCGGATTGACAGATCTACGCAGTTTGTCAACATGATTTCACATTCCGCCACTCAAGCGTACAATCTGAATCCCGGAATAATGTCTAGAATCCACAAGAGATATCATAGTGGGAAGGAAATTTTCAGTGTAGCAAAAGCTTTGCCTATGGAACCATGGATGGTGCGACCTATCTCTTTCTCGGCCCAGGATATCCCGATGAACGGCCAAGCTCACAGTTTTCCTTTGGTTATTACCCTGCTAATTGAGGAATAGGGGGTAAGAAGGATACTAGTAGATAGCGGGAGCTCCGTCGAAGTACTCTTCTATGATACGTTCAAAAGGATGAAGTTGTCGGATGATATACTCGTCCCATCAACATATCGTATATACGGTTTTAATGGGACGGTAACCATCCCGAAGGGCGAAGTAACTCTAAGGGTATCAGATGGAGGTGGCTACCTGGATACTTTAACCACATTCTGTGTGGTTGATGTCTCCTCGCCCTATGAAGCTATTATCGGAAGACCATGGATCGCGGGAATCAAAGGAGTGCCATCGGCCTATCATCAAAGATTACGGTTCCCAACGTACAAGGGGATAGCAGAAGTCGTATGAGATCCACAAGCAGCCCGACAATGCATGCAGACAAACGCCCAGATAAATGAGGAGCGGCGAGCACGGCAAAGGGGAGATAAGAAAAAGGCTAAAGAAGCCAAAGTCGCAGAAGAACTGGAAAAGGTTATTACGCAAGCGGTCATGGCTTACGAAGCACAAGGAAGCGAGCCTTTGTAGCAATTAAAGGAGACGACGCCGGTGAAGGAATCAAGACAAAACTTCTCGGCCGTGGAACCTACTTGAGAGATTAATTTGGGAACTGTAGAAGAACCAAGGGTGGTAAGGATCGGGTCCTTACTATCGGACGAACAAGTAAACCAGCTCGTGGCGGTGCTAAAGGAAAACATGGACGCATTCGCATGGAACATGAACGATATGGAGGGTATAGATCCAGAGGTATGTTGTCACCATTTAAGGATCGACCCAAGCTTCAAGCCAGTCCGACAAAAGATGAGGCGAATCGCACCAGAATTACAGGCGGTCGTCGAGAAGGAGCTAAAGAAGTTACAGGAATCAGGAATAATTAGGAAATCGCATTACCCACAGTGGATATCTAACATGGTTGTGGTACCAAAGAGAAATGGAGGAGTCAGAATCTATATCGACTTCAGCGACCTGAACAAAGCTTGTCCGAAAGACAGTTTCCCTCTCCCAAGTATCGATCAACTGGTGGAATCTATAGTGGGGTACGAGGCACTAACGTTGATGGACGGATACGTGGGGTATAACCAGATCCCACTGGCTCCCTAGGATCAAGAACACACCTCCTTATTCACACCAAGGGGACTATACTGCTACAGCAAGATGTCGTTTGGGCTGAAGAATGCAGGCGCCACATATCAGAGGTTGGTGGGCGATATGTTTGAGGACCAGATCCACAACACCATTGAGGTCTATGTCGACGATATTCTAGTAAAAAGTCGCCTAGCCAAGAATCACATCCTAGACCTGCGGGAAATTTTTCGAACGATGAGAGAATATAAAATGAAAGTTAACCCGACCAAATGCGATTTTTGGGTCACATCGGGTAAATTTTTGGGATATATCATCACTCGAAATGGGATAGAAGAAGATCCCGAGAAAGTCAGAGCCATCCTCGTGATGCCGTCACCAGCCACAATAAAAGACGTACAAAAGCTGAACGGAAGTATAGCAGCATTGGGGCGATTCATATCTCGGTCGTCCGACAAATGCAAGGATTTCTTTAGCACTCTTAAAAAGGGAGAGAAATTCAAATGGACGGACACCTGTGAGGAGGCGTTTCAGAATATTAAGCTACATCTTGCAAGTCTGTCAGTATTACAAAGACCCGAGCCGTCGGAGGTTCTCACATTATACCTCGGAGCAACTTCATATGCTATCAGTGCAGTCTTAGTTCGAAATGAAGGGAACGGGGAAAAGCCCGTTTAGTTCATTAGTAAGACATTGAGTCCGGCCGAGAAAAATTATACAAGGATGGAACAGATGATTCTAACGCTAGCTTTCACCACCTTGAAGCTAAGGACATATTTCCAAGCCCATCGGATCCTCGTGCTCACAAAATCACCTATTGAGGCGGTGCTAGACAATGGTGGCCGATCTGGAAGGATCTTCAAGTGGGGCGCGCAAATAAACAGTTCAACGTTTTCTACGAAATGAGGACAACAGTGAAGGCACAAGTAGTGGCAGATTTTTTGGCAGATTTTCCACTAAGTGACGAAGATGAGGTCGAGGACATACCCGGAATGTAAGAAGATCGAGATGACCCGACCAACTTACTCGATGCAAGTAGCTCCATCACGTTGGGAAGTATTCGTCGACGGAGCGTCAAACAAAGATGGATCGGGACTTGGGATAGTCTTTACCACACCAAAGGGACGAAAAATGGTCCATTCGTTTAGATTGGAATTTAAGGCGACAAACAACGTCACCGAGTACGAAGCTGCGATTCACGCCCTGAGATTAATCGTCGAGATGGGCCTACAAGATGTAAGGCTAACTAGCGACTCACAGTTGGTAATCCAAAAAATCACGGGCAAATATGCAATTCACGATCCAATTCTGCAGAAATACTGGGAGCTCGCCCAATTCTATATCAACCAGATCCCCAGCATCAAATTCCGCCACATATGCAGAAAAGACAATCGACACTCGGACGCACTGGCATACATCTCCTCCCAGCTCGCAGACACAAGTGTGGAGGGAATTCATGTCATGAGACTCCTCGCCCCATCCATACCGGAGTCACCCGAGATATCTGTCGACGTGGCTATCAATACGGCCGATAGATATCTAGACGGAGATTGGAGAAAGCCGATTCATTCGTACTTGGAGACAGGAGAGTTACCCAAGGGGCGACCCGAGATCAACAAGATCAAAAGAAAACCGGCCTCTTATGAGTTAAGAGATGGAATCTTATACAGAAAATCGTACTTGGGGCCCCTCTTAAGATGTTTGAGCAAGGAAGAAGGGCAGACAATATTGAACGAACTACATTATGGGGAAGCCGGAAATCACAGCTCGGGATGAATTTTGTCAGCAAGAGCGAAAACGATGGGATACTTTTGGCCGTACATGAATGATGATGCAAAACAAATGGCACGAGCTTGCAAAGAATGTCAGCGGTTTGGTAAGAAGATACATGCGCGATCTGTAACTCTAAACTCGGTGGTGATCCCTTGGCCCTTTGCCAAGTGGGGGATCGATATCGTTGGGCCATTACATGTGGGATCGGGAAATACTTAATAGTAGCAACGGATTACTTCACTAAATGGGTGGAGGCGGCACTACTGAGACATATCCGTGACAAAGACGTCTTCAGGTTTATTTGGGAGCACATCATATGTCGTTTCGGAGTACCAACGGCCATCGTCTCGGATAACGGAAAACAGCTCCAAGGAGAAAACATCGACCTATTATTTAACACCTACAACATCAGAAAAAGCAAGGCTACCCCCATATACCCTCAAAGTAATGGGCAGGCCGAGATCACAAACAAAACTATCGCCGATAATATGAAGAAAAAATTATATAGAGCGCACGGTAATTGGTGCGAAGAACTCTACAATGTTTTATGGGCCTATCGAACCACTCGAAGGGAAGCAACAGTGCTATCACCTTTCATGCTGACCTATGGAACCGAAGCGATACTACCAACGGAAGCGATGATACCCACCACACGAACTGAGGCATGGAGGCGAAACATATTGGCAGATCTAATACTAGCTAAGCTCGATGACTTGGAGGAAACAAGGGAGATGGCGTTGCAAAAAATGGAGAATTATCAAAGAAGATTACAACGAGAATACAACAAACGAGTTCGACCAAGAGAGTTTCAACCAGAGCAGTTAGTGTTGAAATACCTAGTCGATTGGGAACGTGACAGAAGGGGCGGTAAACTAGAGGCAAGGTGGGGAGGACCATACACAATCGTGTCTAAAGCTGGCGATGGAGATTATCGGTTAATCAAACTAGACGGCGAACCCGAGCTAAAACCGTGGAATGCACAACATCTGAAACTCTATTACCCATGAGGCGTTCGAGGGAAACAGGAAAACATACTTGTCATTCATTTCTTTAAAACCGCGAGGGGTAGGAAATATGACATGAACGACCAATGGTCATTCGTACTCGGGGCAACGCCAGTGAGGAAGTGCCGAGGTGACTTACACTCGAATGGTCATTCGTACTCGGGGCAAATCCAGTGAGGAAGTGCCGAGGTGACTTATACTAGAATGGTCATTCGTACTCGGGGAAAAGCCAATGTGGAAGTGCCGAGGTGACTTACAGTCGACTGTCTATTCGATACTCGGGGCAGTGGCAGTGTGCAAGTGCCGAGGTAGCCTAAGGGTACTGGTGGTTGGAAGCCAGATACCAAAGGTTGTTAAGATACGATTTCTTCTCAGCCAGGTAACCTACTTACATCTGAAAGGTTACCCCCATCGCAGGTGGCCGTGACCACTTTCCCGAGTTGGTTGGTCGATAACCACTCGGGATTATCGGGCCTAGACCTAGGGTGACTATAACCCTTCCACTGAATCTAAAACATAGTGATGAGATACCTCGGCTGGGACATGGCATCGGGCCCGATGACCCTCCTTGTCGAGTGTGTTCGACAGAAAAGGCACTAATAACCAATACATGTGACATTAAATGCAGGTGCGTAACATAAACAACAAGATAAGGATGAAATTATCAAGAGAATTGTCAACACAGTGGAAAAGGCGGAAATTTTCAAGGAAAATAGAAAAGAAAAAACAAGCTTGGCGACGCAGCACCCCATTTAAAAGAAGTTGTTCAAAGAAGCATGGGACAAGTGTTCAAACGAATTACAACCCGCAATAAAGGGAAAATTAGTGGCGCAGCACTACAAAAGGCGTGATCAACTCCTGGGTGGAACAGCACCGGCCGCTCCCTTGCTCTGAGCAACCTCGCGGCGCTTTTGGGCGTACTCGTTTACACCGGCCTTAATCGCCTCAGCTAGCTCGCTCTGATGAGCGTTTCTCTCGTCCACAATCTGCTGAGAAAGCTGCTCAGACCTCAACTCGGCGGCTTGGATCTTAAACTTCGTCTCACCTTCAGCCTTCTTCTACTGCTCCACATCTTTCCCGAGGTTGTGTACATCTCGCTCCAGATCCTTAACACGACCCTGCTCGGCTGTAACAGAGAATCACAAGCATGTTAGACAAGGAGTATAGAAGAATGCAGAACAAGATCAACAAATTAACTCGATCTAAGGCCACCCCAGCATACACCCCAGAGACCTGATAGGGTTGACAATACAGATTCCAACGACTCCACAGACTTGGACAACTCATCCTCGGCCTTAGAAAGCTTCAAAGTTAACTCATTATAGTATTGTTCATTGAATTCATTCGAAGGGCAATATTTCTTGTGATCGCTCCACTCGGCCCTCTGATGATTATAGGACAATTGTAGCATCTATAACTGGGCTTGGATCCACTCTAGGCCACTAGACAGTTTATCGAAGCCCTTGGTCCTTTCAAGAAGATCTCGGTTGGACTGTTCGGCCACAACTTTTTCCCTCAAAATTCGTCGCCGATCTTCATGAAGATCTCGATTTTGAAACCTAAGGGAACCATTTTGACTCTCCATATTATCGGCTAGTAACGCCTTATCACCAGCAAGTCTCTGAAACATCCCCAAGCGAGCCCGCAAGTTATCTATCTCCTCGGGGACATACTCAAACAGGCGATATCTGTCCAATTCCTATTGAAGTTGTTGGATCTCAGCCTCCTGTCGGTCTATCTTCACATCCTTACTGCAAATTCGTTGTCTAAGATTCTCCACAATATCTTTCTCGATATCCCATTTTCTCTTCATAAGCCTATACTCTGAAAAAGCATCTAGATCTATACTAGATATTTTGTCTAGAAGAAAAATAATTGACTCAGGATATTGGTACGAAAAACTCAATCAACACAACTATGTAAACAATATACCTTGAGCATCGGCGAGTTTGATCTCCAGGCCACGAGATCGTTCCTTCTCCTGCTAAAGAGAAGCCTCCAACCTCCTAATCTCTTGTCGGCGGAGTGCAGCCTCCAATCTCGACCGATTAAACGCCTACAAATTTCATCCCAAGACGAGATTAGTAAGGCCCAAAAACATCAAAACGAGGAGTTCAGAAAAACCACTTACCAAATTATCAAAGACCGGCGCAATGTAAGGATACAGGGGCATGGCAGCAATCATCTTCTCATCAGTATAGGATTCGAACTCCTCCGAATGTAATGCGCCAAGAGAATCACACAGAGGGCACGATATGGTAAAAGAGGTGTGAACACTCGAGGAAGAACCAACATCCATTGAGGGTCGCTTTTGGAGCGATTTTTCGGTCGGCCCATGAGCCCCAGGCTGCACGGTAGGAGTCACAATAGTAGTCTCCAAGGGAATCTCCCCTTCTTTCTGCCCACCACCATCCTCATCAAATAGTTGCTCGTCCCCGAATATATCGTCCTCATCATCTTGATCGGGGATGTCGATCACGATATCCGAACTTTTCAGCATCACTCCCTTCTCCGCCACTTTCCCCCGAGGAGGATTACGCCTTCGAGCCAAACCTTCACCACCAACAGTATCGGACCCTCCAACATCTTCATCCTCCTGCCTAGGGATTTTCTGCACAAGTTTCAGCGTCAGAACACGTGAAGGCAAAAAACAGGGGAAAGTACATGTACTTAGATTAAAAACTATATTCTTGTTACCTTCCCCTGGTCTTCCTCGACCCTTGTGCCAGCGCTCCTCTTCTTGGAAATAGAAGCCAATTTGGTAGGCTCGCCCCTGAGGCTTAACCTACGACAAGAAATTAATCAATACCCTGAGCCGACACAACAGGAATCGATGAAAATGGAAAGAAAACAGCATACCTTGTCATCATTAATCACCCAGAATAAGTAAGGCTCCGCAGGAAACTGAGGAGGAGGGAAGCTAGCATGAAAAATCTGGCCGCGAACAAGTAATGGAACCCGATCCCAGTATGGGTCATTAGTATGGCGAGCACGCTTGTTGGAACCTCTCCCTAGAGGATCAGCATCCAGCATCAATCGTTCAGCACCATCGGGCATAGACATTGGTAGATGTCCCACTCCGGTAATTCACAAGGAAATTGGCGACAGTATATTTGGGAGCATCCTCGGGCTTGTTAGTCGACCAATCGGCCGCAGATCCATGACCCTCTCCCCGGTTGATAGACGCATTTATGTGTCTAATTTGTCCTCAATGTTTCGTATTTTTAGTACTCGATTTCGTATTTATTATGTTATTTTGTATGTCTGTAGGTATTTTTTGGAAATAAATATTGTTGGAAAATTCGGCTCGAAAAGTTACTCGGGGCACCCCGGAGGACATTTGCTATACGGACCCCCATTTTTGCTAAGTGTCACCCACAGATATATGTAGCCCATTTTTGTCCACATCACCCATTTTTCTCCACAACACCCATGTTCTTCATTTCAAATATTTTTTTTAGCGGGAAGAAGTGTTTCTCTCCTGGCAGATTTTTCGATCAGATTTTGAATGGGTTAGAGGTAGACTGAATCGCTGAAACTTCATGGGTGGACGTGATATAGCCTAAAAGGCTTGGTATGGGTCTTTGGTTCGATTGAATTTGGATAAATAATCCGTGAGAAGAAAACAGGGCAACACATACGCTGGAAGAAATATTCACGGGATTACAGCGAGTTAGACGTGTGCTGCTCGTGTTTGGAAGGCCTTAACAACTATTTGGAGTACGAAGGAGTTAAATATGGTAATTTGGCAGCTTCGGAACGTGTGTAGAGATCAAAAATCTAAATTATTTCCTAAACTGGCCGTGAAGCTGCAATCCCGAGTTGTTAGGGCCTTCCAAACACGAGCAACACACGTCTAACTCGATGTAATCCTGTGAATATTTCTTCCAGCGAATGTGTTTCCCTGTTTTCTTCTCACGGATTATTTAGCCAAATTCAATCGAACCAAAGACCCGTACCAAGACTTTTAGGTTATATCACGTCCACCCATAAAGTTTCAGCGATTCAGTCTACCTCTAACCCATTCAAAATCTGATCGAAAAATCTGCCAGGAGAGAAACGCTTCTTCCCGCTAAAAACAAAATTCGAAATGAAGAAAATGAGTGTTGTGGAGAAAAATGGGTGATGTGGACAAAAATGGGCTACATAGCCGTGGGTGATAATTAGCAAAAATGGGTGTCCGTATAGCAAATGTCCTCCGGGGTGCCCCGAGTAACTTTTCGAGCCGAATTTTCCAACAATATTTATTTCCAAAAAATACCTACAAACATACAAAATAACATAATAAATACGAAATCGAGTACTAACAATACGAAACATTGAGGAAAAATTAGACACATAAATGCGTCTATCAACCGGGGCGAGGGTCATGGATCTACGGCCGATTGGTCGACCTACAGGCCCGAGGATTCTCCCAAATATATTGCCACCAATTTCCTTGTGAATTACCGGAGTGGGACATCTACCAATGGTGACCTTGCTGGTTTTGCTGCCAGCCCTCATCGCTTGAAGTCTATGCCCGATGGTGCTGAACGATTGATGCTGGATGCTGATCCTCTAGGGAGAGGTTCCAACAAGCGTGCTCGCCATACTAATGACCCATACTAGGATCGGGTTTCATACTTGTTCGCGGCCAGATTTTGCATGGTAGCTTCCCTCCTCCTCAGTTTCCTGCGGAGCCTTACTTATTCTGGGTGATTAATGATGACAAGGTATGTTATTTTCTTTCCATTTTCTTCGATTCCTGTTGTGTTGGATCAGGGTATTGAATACTTTCTTGTCGTATCTTAAGCCTCAGGGTGAGCCTACCAAATTGGCTTTTATTTCCAAGAAGAGGAGCGCTGGCACAAGGGTCGAGGAATACCAGGGGAAGGTAACAAACATATAGTTTTTAATTGAAGTACATGTACTTGCCCCTGTTTTTTTCCTTCACGTGTTCTGACGCTGAACCTTGTGCAAAAAATCCCTAGGCGCGAGGATGAAGATGTTGGAGGGTCTGATACTGTTGGTGGTGAAGGTTTGGCTCCAAGGCATAATCCTCCTCGGGGGAAAGTGGCGGGGAAGGGAGTGATGCTGAAAAGTTTGGACATCGTGATCGACATCCCCTATCAAGATGATGAGGAAGATATATTCGGGGACGAGCAGCTGTTTGGTGAGGATGGTGGTGGACAGAAAGAAGGGGAGATTCCCTTGGAGACTATTATTATGACTCCTACCGTGAAGCCTGGGGCTCATGGGCCGACCGAAACATCGCTCCAAAAGCGTCCCCCAATGGATGTTGGTTCTTCCCCGAGTGTTTACACCTATTTTACCATATAGGGCCCTCTGTGTGATTCTCTTGGCGCATTACATTCGGAAGAGTTCGGATCCTATACTGATGAGCAGATGATTGTTGTCGTGCCCCTGTATCCTGACATTGCGCCGGTCTTTGATAATATGGTAAGTGGTTTGTCTGAAATCCTCGTTTTGATGTTTTCGGGCCTTACTAATCTCGTCTTGAGATGAAATTTGTAGGCGTTGAATCGGTCGAGGTTGGAGGATGCACTCCGCCGACAAGAGATTAGGAGGTTGGAGGATGCTCTTCAGCAGGAGAAGGAACGATCTCGTGGCCTGGAGATCAAACTCGCCGATGCTCAAGGTATATTGTTTAAATAGTTATGTTGATTGAGTTCTTCGTACCAATATCATGTGTCAATTATTGTTCTTCTAGACGAAATATCTAGTATAGATCTAGATGCTTCTTCCGAGTATAGGCTTATGAAGAGAAAATGGGATATCGAGAAAGATCTTGTGGAGAATCTTCGAAAACGAATTTGCAATAAGGATGGGAATATAGACCGACAGGAGGCCGAGATCCAACAACTTCAAGAGGAATTGGACAGATATCGCCTGTTTGAGTATGTCCCCGAGGAGATAGATAACTTGTAGGCTCGCTTGGGGGATGTTTCAGGGAAAAAGTTGTGGCCGAACAGTCCAACCGAGATATTCTTGAAAGGACCAAGGGCTTCGATAAGCTGTCCAGTGACCTAGAGTGGACCCAAGCCCAGTTATCGATGCTACAATTTCCCTATAATCGTCAGAGGTCCGAGAGGAGTGATCACAAGAAATATTTCCCTTCGAATGAATTCAATGACAATACTATAATGAGTTAACTTTGAAGCATTCTAAGGCCGAGGATGAGTTTCCCAAGTCCGTGGAGTCGTTGGAATCTGTGTTGTCAACCCTATCAGGTCTCTGGGGTGTATGATAAGGTGTCCTTAGATCGAGTTAATTTGTTGTTCTTGTTCTGCATTCTGCTATACTCCTTGTCTAACATGCTTGTGATTCTCTGTTACAGCCGAGCAAGGTCGTGTTAAGGATCTGGAGCGATATGTACACAACCTCGGGAAAGAGGTGGAGCAGTGGAAGAAGGATGAAGGTGAGACGAAGGTTAAGCTCCAATCCGCCGAGTTGAGGCCTGAGCAGCTTTCTCAGCAGATTGTGGACGAGAGAAACGCTCATCAGAGCGAGCTAGCTGAGGCGATTAAGGACGGTGTAAACGAGTACATCGCGCAAAAGCGCTGCGAGGTTGCTCAGAGGAAGGGAGCGGCCGATGATGTTCCACCCAGGAGTTGATCACGCCTTTTGTAGTGCTGCGCCACTAATTTTCCCTTTGTTGTGGGTTGTAATTCGTTTGAACACTTGTCTCATGCTTCTTTGAACAACTTCTTTTAAATGAGGTGCTGCGTCGCCAAGCTTGTTTTTTCTTTTCTATTTTCCTTGACAATTTCCGCCTTTTCCACTGTGTTGACAATTCTCTTGATAATTTCAGCCTTATCTTGTTGTTTATGTTACGCACTGATAGGTGTCGTAAAACACCTAATTTTATATCTAGTATTTATGCTTTCTTTGCGAGTTTTCTTGTAAATTATGTATCTGATGTGTGCTTTTGAGTCTATTAGGTGCAATGGAGTCATTATGAGAAAAAGAAGGAGAAATTAGCCATTTGGAGCGTAAAGCGCAAAAAGATCAAATCGGATGCGAGTTATAGCAGGCTATGTGGAGCGCAAGGAGTGAAGAATGAGCTGTCAGTTCTCTGGAACCGACGAGCCTTATATGAAGAGGTTAACCCTTATCCAGAAGTGGCAGTTACCAATATCAATCCCATTTTGTAACCACACATCAGGTCGAGAATAATCCATTTCTTCTCATTTCCTTCTCCATTTCTCTGTTACTGTTGTTCTTCATGGGTGTGAGGAGATTGAGAGGATTTGGCTACGTATTTGAAGTCAAGAAAGAATAAGTTCAGTGTGAGTTTAAATTTAAATATGGAAGTAGTTAGGTGATGATGTCGACACCAACTGGGATGAATCTGAGAAGTTCTGTTGCTGAGGAGAGATGAGATGATTAAATTAGGGTTGATTCATGGCTGCAAACTGAGAATTATAAGATAAGAAATCTGGGGTTTAGGTTGTTTTTCGATTTTATGGAGTATTGAGTTCGAATTCATAAGAACAGGAAATTAGGGTTTGAGGATCTGAGATTGAAGTTGTTACTGCATTTGAGTTCGCCGCAATTGTTGAAGAAGATGAATCTGTTCCAGCCGTGGGTTGTAGATAAAAAAGGAGAAATTGGGTTCATGGATGAATTAGGATTCGATGAACAAGGAATCACTGAAGAACATGAAGACATTGCAGCTAGTTGCATAGAAGATTTGAAGACGAAGAAATCACGAATGGAAATGGAAGTTAAGGTTTGTAGACATTGAATATTACAGGGAAAGCTGAGAGGAACAAGGCAGTGATGAGTATTTGAAATCAAGACTGAGGTGAAGATGGGTTTTCACTGCAATTGGTAGCTGAGTTGAGTTAAATGGGAGTTGCTTCTGGTGGAGGAATTCTGAAGCTGCTGAGAGTATGTATGAAACTGGTAGGTGGCATATGAGGTTTTGGAAAGAGCTCTGAAGTTAGATTAGAAGATTGTGGAATTGGTCTTAACTGGTGGTGATACTGAGAAGAATAGAAGGTGCTGGTGGATTGCAGGTGGCCTGAGCTGAGATAGAAATTGCAAATGTTTCTGTTGGTTGAAGATGAAATTTGAGCAGATATGAGAAGATGTCAATATAACACAGAAAATTTAGAGTAAAAGGGTATCTGGTGAAATTGAAGATGATTTCTCTATCAAGCAATGTCAGAGAAGAGTAGAGATGGAGGAATTGGTTTGTCCTGAAGTTAGGTTTGATATGAATCTGAGATTGACATAGAACGGGTTTGGTGTTTGTGTTGATGTCAAGAATCTGAGAAAGGGGTAACAGTCTGTTGGCTGGTATTAGAGATGGGTCATTGCTAAATCTGAGACTCTATGAAAGAGATGAACGTTGTTGTTGGTGCAGTGATGCTGCTGATGGGTTCTGACAACAAATAGAGAAAGCAATGGTAGTGTTAGTGTTGGTTGGTTTCTATAGATTACAAGACAAGGGTGCTGTTGTTGATCATGGTGTTGTTTTTGCTATTGGCTTGATAGTGCTGCAGTGCAGTTGAACATGGATCTGGGCTGGGCCTCTGCAGTAACTGATGAGGGTCCATTCGGCTGTTGGGTTCAACTTCATGCCAGACTTAGCTAGTTTTGGCAACGGATTGGCAGGGATTCTATGCACGGAATTTGACTACTTGGACACCTATAAAAGAGAAAAGTTTTTCCATTATTTATTGATTATCTAATATATCTTTTTCTTCACCTTTTGCCTAGGGTTTATGGAAACTCCTCTCTTTATTCTTGTTATGAACTCCATGAATATGAGCTAGATTTTATTACTGGTTATGGATTAAACTGATTTCATAAAACATGCTTCTTTTATTAATAAATTAGTTTTGTCTCACACGTATCGATCTTGATTCACTATATATATCGCCATGTATGACTTGAATATTTGTTTAGTTGAGTGGCCAATTAATTGAACTTTATTCACATCTAAAACTAGTTTAGAGTGTTTCATACGTAAAAGTGATGCATCTTGGATACAAGTAGCACAAATATGGTTATTGCTTGTAGTGATATATCCTAGTAACTATATGTGAATCTTGACCTTTGTTAAATCGGATTAGTGCTTTTACACGTTCGGTTGCATCGATTAGCCTAATTTCATAAACCTTAGTGCATCTAGGGAATTAAACTTGATTAGTGCTTTTACACGTTATGTTGTTCTCTTAGATAGAATTCATATTCACATATTTTAATGTGTTTGTTGATGACAAGAGGGAATTAGCGGGATATTCTTGCGATCAAGGTATTCTAGGGCTTTTGATAATGAGAGATTAAATATCAATTCTAGTTATTAAGATAAGAACATGTTAGTGAATGAAAACGAAGTCCTTAACCAATACTTTCTCATAATTGATTTTTGTGCTTTACTTTGCTTTGTTTGCTTTTATTTTATTTTAGATATATAAAAATCAGAAAACCCCCCTTGTTTTACATAGGAAACCGAAAAAACTTGACAACCTCAATCCTCTCTGTGGGAACGAACTCTTTCCTACCACTTACTATATTATTGTAGTTAAGTATAAGAAAGTGAAATTATATTTGTCGGCTGACAACCGGTCAAATTTTGGCGCCGCTGTCGGGGAGGCATACGGCTTGTTATTAAGTTTTTAGTTTCTTATCATCATTTATGCTTTCATATTTGCTTTTTTGTTTTCTTGTCTTGTTTCTCACTTGTTTGCAAGAATTGTTTTCAGGTACCTAATCCCTGGCTTCTAAATATTGGAACTATCCAAGGTGCGAGATAGGTACTCGAAGAGGCACAATACTCCAACCAAGTCAAGACACGACGGAAGAACAAGAGTTAGAAGTGGAAGAAGAATTACAAATAGAAGAAGAACAAGAGGTTCCATTTGTAGAAGAACCACTAGTTGAAGAAGAAGAAGAAGAAGAAGCAATGGGTGATGCAAATCGTACACTCAAGGACTTGGCTTCTCATAGGCTTGATGCACAACGGTGGTGTATTGAGACAAACTCAACCTTCAAGATCAAGCCGGGGTTGATTAGAGAGTTATTGAAGTTTCATGGCATGGCGAATGAAGATCCAAACAAGCATCTCATGGATTTCCACAACGTTATCATGGCTATGCTTCCACCGGAGACTAATGCGGATGGAGCAATGTTGAAAGCTTTTCCATTCTCTTTGGCGGACAATGCTAAGGAATAGTTGTATTATTTACCATCCGAAAGTGTCACTACATGGAACGGGTTGAAGAAACTCTTTCTAGAGAGGTATTTTCCTGCGTCAAAGGCTACTCAAATTCTCAAAGACATTTGTGGGATAAAGCAACACGTAGGAGAATCTTTGTATGAATGTTGGGAGCGATACAAGAGATTGGTGGCAAGTTGTCCACACCACCAATTTAGTGACGTGATGATAATACAATACTTCTACGAAGGTCTCCAAACAACTGATAGATATCTTCCTGATGCAGCGGGTGGTGGTGCACTAGTGAACAAGACGGTGTGTCCCAAGCTACCGAGTTGATTGAAAGCATGGCTGCAAACTCGCAACAATTCTACACAAGAGGTGAACCAATGGTTAGGTGAGTGCATGAATTTACGGATTCATCATCACACCGTGATCAAAGGATGGATAACATGGATCAAATGATGCAAAAGATGGCTGTGGTTATTTTACCTTCATATGGTGAAGAGTTGGACCAAGCTAGTGCGGTCTTTCCAAATCAATAAAGACGGTATGATCCCTACTCCAACACTTACAATCCGGGATGGAGAGATCACCCCAACTTTAACTATGCAAACAAGCAAGGCGCGGTTCAACAACCTACATTCAACCGTTCGGGTGGATTTCAACCACAACAACAACAACAATTCCAGCTGCAACAACAACAATTTCAGCAACCACAAAAATTGATGCAAAATCAAGGTTCCGATATCGATGCAAAGCTTCAAACTTTTATGCAAGGCATTTCTACCATGTTTAAGGAAATTTATCAAGAAACTAAGAGTGCTATCAAGGAGTTGCAGACACAAATGGGCTCCATGGTGGTTGATATAAAAAAATTGAAGGCACAAAATAGTGGGAAACTCCCTTCTCAACCTATTAACCCAAAAGAGGGTGTTAATGCTATTACGTTGAGAAGTAGGACACAACTTGTGCAACCCGAAGTTATTGATTCGGGCAAGGTGGAAACACCAAAGGAACCTGTTTTGGAGGAGAAGAGTGATGATTCTCCCCAAACTTCTGAGGTACCTATTCCTAACTCTAAAACTCCGGTTTCTACTTATGTTCCTCCTTTACCTTTTCCTCGCAGATTTGCAAGCTCCAAGAAGGCGGAACTAGAAAAGGAGATTTTAGACGTTCTAAAGAAGATCCATGTGAACATACCACTCATTGATGCTATCAACAAGTTCCCAAGTATGCGAAGGTGTTGAAGGACTTGTGTACAAATAAGAGAAGGCTCAAAGATAATGAAGTGCTAAGTGTGGGGGAGAATGCTTCGGCAATCTTACAACACAAACTCCCACTGAAATGTAAGGATCCCGGTAGCTTTGACATTCCAGTCACAATTGGTAACACCACATTTAACAAAGCTATGTTGGATTTAGGTGCATCCGTTAATGTTATGAATGCATCTATGTACAATTCACTTGAGTTAGGTCCTCTTAAAAAGGCTGGAATTGTATTGCAATTAGCCGATCTCTCTAATGTTTACCCAATGGGTATTGTTTACGATACCTACTGTTAACATAGTCACCAAAAGACTTGTTAAAATTCTCAGGCGTATACCACTCCCTTTCTTCAGGTTTGGGAACATAAAGGGTCATCATTGTCTCTCCTTTGCTCTGAAGATAACACTCCCTCAGTGCACGAAGATAATTCCCATGAAGTTGGGAAATAGAGCGACAGTGAGTGTTCTTCGAAGAGCCCTCTCGACCAGCCAGCACATCATAATAAAAGGAATCCACAGACTTGTACAAAGGCAACATAAGACCCGCTTCAAAGGCCCCCACCGTGGTCAGCAGATGAAATTCATCAAACTTATACGGCGATATCATCTCATAAATAATATCATCATCAGCAGCGTAAAAACGAACATCGAATAGCTGAAGACCATGCTTTTCCTTAAAAACTTCCAGATCAATATGTTTGAAGGTCATTTTCTTCTCCCCAACAGCGACGCTGCGTATTTCCTGAGAAATATCTTCCTCCTCCGCGGGATCAGGCGCAGAATCCTTCGAAGTATTTTTATAGGAAGCTTTTCTCTTAGGAGGAACCTTAGATGCCTCAGTCTTCGAAACCACTTCTTTCGAAGACCTCCCCTTGGGTTGAGACACTGGAGGGGGAGGTAGAGGATGTTGCTGAGACGCGGAATGAGACGCCATTAACCGAAGAGGCGGGACATCCCGTGTTTTCATGGGATCATCTCGCGGATTAACAAAGGGGCGAGAAATAGCATACCGGGAACCAGGAGCCTCTTTTGGCCGGTCCCCTTTCTGCGTGTTCCCTCTCTGTGACTCTCCCTTCTTAGAAGATGAGTGCCTCTGACCAGAAAAAGACGAAACCCTATGAACCCGGGCATCACCTTGGGAAGACTTAGACGAACCTCCACCAGGCGGAGAAACATCAGGATCTCTACGCGGAGGAGATCTACGCGGACTCGGCGGTGGAGTTTGATAAGAAACCCGCGGACGATCGGCCATGTCTGCGAAATACACAAACAAGTTTCAAATTTCCGCAGAGACAAAACGAAAATCAAAAAACCAAATTTCATCCAGTTCTTCATAATCATGGACCAGATGGAAAATAAGAACAAACCCTAAATAAAAAGGGGAAATAACAAATAGGGGCAAACATACACGAAGGAAGATATCATTACTGTTTGTAATGACGAACAGGGGCAATCATACACACATCTACGTATATGTTCTTCATCACAAACACATATAGCAACAACAGAAAACAAATATATTTTTCATCAAAAGATAATCAAACACAGTAGAACCACTTACCTATAAATGAAAAATTAGGGTCGTGAAGAAAGCCTCGACGAACAACAGCAGCAGCAGAAATCTTCGAGGAACAACAACAGCAGCAGCAGAAAGCTTCGAGGAACAACAACAGCAGCAGCAACAAAGACAAAAACAACAGTAGCAGCAGCAGCAATTAATAACAAGGAAACAAAAGCAGAGAACAAGAAATAAAAGTTCTGAGGAAAGAGAAGGAATGAAATTTATGACTAGAGAATTTTCACATTCCTTCTCATATATATATACAAAGAGAAATAAAACCACCCCACTACCCAAGAAGAAGTTATTGCAAATAGTGGGGAACGTGCCCTAAAATCTAGGAAAATAATAAAGAGAAGATGAAGAGAGTAACACATTTTTTTCTTCCCACTTCGACTAACCGCCCAGTAAAATGAAAAGGGGCAAATTGTAGGTACACATTTCATCTTCCGCCACGTGTCCACAAAGACACACGTGGAGGATATGATATCACAAGTGGACAGCCAAGAGACGCGCCTTGTCAAGATAGCGTCGCCACCCACCAGATCCAACGGTAGAGGATCGAGGAGACAGAAACACTAGAACACTGTAAAGCACTGGAGGATAACCCAAGAGTCACTTTATCCTATCCCCAGAAAGATCTAAGATCTACGGCTGGGGATAGTCTAACTGACGCAGACAAGACAGGGGCAGAGGACAGCTGTCCGCCACGGACAGACATCTCAACTACCCGCATTAAATACCCTCAAACAGCATACGTGTCAGTCAGCCTGTGGAGGAAGCGCAGATAGCACTGCATATTCAAACGGAACACGCAGAGAGAACCGAGAACACGAAGACCTCTGCGTAAGCGGCACAAGACACAGGAGGATAAGGTTATAACGGGCTTCAGAAGTGGACCCCACGTAACCACCCTATAAATACCCCTCTCTCCCAAGTGAAGAGGGGGATCGGAGAACACTTAGAGGAGAATAGGAGAGAGACAGAGAGAGATAGAGAAAGTGTAAATGAAACCCCTCCTGCTACGCAGGCCTACGTTGATCTCAAAGTCATTCGACTATTTCTGTAACCATCGTACACATAATGAAAAACCCAAACCCGCAGACAGTGATCTGAGTGTTGAATCCCATAAGTTAATCGTTTCATCTATATTCATGCACTTATATTTTGCATCTTCGGTTCGATACTTATGGTACATCATGTTCGTACGTTTTATACTTCATCCATTATTTATCTTATTATGCGAGTTAAGAAAAATGATTGTAGTTGATGAGACGAGGAAGAGTTTTAGGACTCTGAGTCAAGGAATCAACATAAACGATTCATCCCCTCAGGCGCAACCTATTTACTATATTGTCGTGAGTCTGCGCACATTATTTGTGAACACGCAGATGACGATGATCTTTGTGTTCACACGAACAGTACGAACAACAAAAAAATAAATGAAAGATTTGATACAACTCATACTCATAGTACTGGCAGATATGCAACAACAACATGGTACTGACTCATAATATCGCCTGACTCAGTTTTTTTATGTGGGTCCCGCTGGGCCTGCGAAAGTCAAAGGGGACGGGTTTTTTTCTTGGTTTTTTTTGTTGTTTGTAAAGAATCTTTTTTAGTTTGTTTTCTTATAATCATAATTAGAGGAGAGAATAAAAAAACAAAAATACAAAATGTTCACGTTTTTCTAATTGAACTTCATCGACCTCAACTAAAAAGTCTCAAACAATGAGAGGGTTCCTCATTAGACAAAAGAAAACAAGGCACACACATTGAGAAAACGAGGCAAAGTCGTACCCCATAAGATAACGAAACTGTACGGTGTCCGCAAGAGCATATCTCTCTTGCATGTAGATTTACAAAATAAATGTTAGTATGATTTATATTAATTTTTTATTAATTTTTTTTCGAAGCATGATATTTACAAAATAAATGTTCATACTATTTACATTATTTTTGTTTTTTTGTTTTTTTGTTTTTTTTAAGAACTTACAATTGGAGGACACTTATATTAACTGGGGATATGAATCATTAACCCCATCCAATAGTATCCGTTAAGGGATGTTTTTTGGGGGCGGAAATATTAAAATACCCTTCCATCTAAATTCTAAAGACTTAAAGGCCTAAACAAATAAAGCTCCCACGTTGAATGGTGGGGAAACCCTTGCTTCTTATTGGTCGAGGATACTTTCCAACATATGATTGGTTTAAAAAGAATAGGAAAAAGATTAAAAAAAGGAAACCAAATTAAATTTGGAATTCATGAAGTGACAATATTAAGTGGGGACACTTGGCAACCTTATGATTGGTTTAAAAATTATAAACCTAAAAGGAAAACATAAGTTACCGTGTTTGGAATTTTATGGAAGTCCAAATTCAAATTCAATTTGGAAATCGAATAATTAATATATTAGGACTTTTTTTCAAATTAATATATAAAGGAGAAAAAAATCCATATATTTTCTGCGAAAATAGAAAAAGAAAATAAATTAAATTTGCACATAGCCTCCACCTATATAATGTATTTGCCCCGCACACATCAAATCGAAAATGCATTTCCACGGGGCAGGGCGAAGCCACGCGCCCACCAAGTTAAAAGGAAAAAAATAAATAAAATCTGCATATATTTTCCACCTATTTAATATATTTTCCTCGACACACCAAATCAAAAATACATCTCAACGGGACGGGGCGAAGCCCCGCGAACACCAAATCAAAAATGCATCGCTACGGGGCGGGTGAAGCCCAGCGCACACCAAATCATAGATCATCACGGGAGGGGAGAAGCCACGCGCACACCAAATCAAAAATACATCGCCACGTGCGGGGCGAAGCCCTGCGCACACCATGTTAAAAAAAATGCCCGGTGCGTAGCACGGGCACAAATCTAGTTAAAATTTAAAATTTAAAATTAAAATCAAAATCAAATCCTAACAAGTTCTTAAAGATAGGTTAAATTGAATCGTTGTTGAGAAAGAAGAAGAACAAGAAGAAGAAGAATTAGCTTCATTGAGAAGGTATGTACATGATACCCAATCATATTTAAAGTGTTGTTGTTGTTTTAAAACTTCTTTTGGGTTAGAATCATAAACTGAAACTTTTCAGTTTCAGTTTCAATCCATTCCTGGCTTGTGTTCATAATGAATACCCTACTGTTTTTTCATGCCGACATGGTTTTTAGAATGAATACCATGTCGATATCTGGTGTCGGCATGGTTTTTAGGATGAATACCATGCCGATACTTCCTATTTCAGACAGATTTTCTGTATGTTTTTGTCCTCAAACCGGCATGGTATACTTGGGAATCGACCATACCAGCATGCTCGATAATGAACTTTCTGTGCCGGCATTTGATGTAGTTTTTATAAGTTGTATAAAGTGGTGGCAAAAGTTCGTTCAACTCGGGATTATAAAGGTTTGATTTAAGAAAACACTAAAAACAAAGAAATATATTCACAAGATTGTCACAATATCGAGATATTACTAAGACTCGGGATTCCACCAAACTCCACAATCATGTGGTTCAAATATTAATTCTAGACAATTCTAGCTCATAAAATAATAGATATTGACTCTTATTCTTTGCCAAGGTAGATTTTATAAAAGATTGACTATAAATCACAAGCATGGCGCATCAAAAGTGCATAGACCAAGCATACATCATCAAACGAAATCACAATCAATTAAGAAAAATCATAAAACGATTAATAATAGTGCAAAAGTCATAAAAGAATTAAATAGAATTACCACATGGTGAAGAATGACTTCCTCCATTGTCCCAGTGTTGGGGTTTAGCTCTTCATGGTGAAAATATATCCAAAATGTTTATTCATAACTCAAAAGGTCTTTAAAGAATGAAAAAAATATGAAAAAGAAGAAAGCAGCTCAATTGCAACGCTTATAAGCGTTAGATATTGTCGGTTACAAAGACTACAGAGATAATAAGACTGCTGCAACACGACTGTGTTATGTATCGTTTATTTCCTACTGACTCTGGAAGGTATATGTTCTTGAGTTCTTCTTCTTCACCTGCAGTAGCAGCGTACCTCTACAACTCCTTCTTTCTCGCTCTGCAGCTCGACAACACCTCTGTCTGGTCCCCCAAAGTCTCGATACCCTTGTGTTGGTCTCTCCTCTCCTATTTATACACAACAACCAATATATCTCGAGACATCTTCCAGTTTCCTCCACCAAAAGTCTCGGACTTTTGTTTCTTTTTTTTATCCTCCTACGCGTCTCTGTCCTGTTCAATTCTTTCCTAAACTCTCTCATGAGATAAATTCGAATCCTACAGAAGATACTCTCGTCAACTTCCTCACATAACTTCCCATAAGCCAAAAGATCCCGAGAATCTTTCTTCTATCCCATGTACTTTCCAAAAACGAATCACCCGAGTATCAACCTGTCCCTTTTCACGTGCATGAATCAGTTAGCTTCCCAGTCTTGTTATTAAATCCCCAAAACTAATTATTCCCATAAAAATCTCGGGTTAAATCTCTCCAAAACACGATCTAACTCGTGTTTATCCAAAACAGAGCGTAGTGAAAATGCGGGGCTCTAACAACCTCACCCAATATTTCGATTAGCAATCTGTATGGACTAACTCGAATGTACTTTTAAGAGAATCAACTAGATAGTCAGACTGAATCTTAATAAAAAAGTATGGCAAGGAGTTAATATCTCTATCTCTCGATTTGATCTATACTCAAACAAATAGAAATTTGTAAGTCTTTATCAAATACAAGAGATATAAACTTGATTGGTACTAAGGACCAATATCCAAGGATCAATCAATTTCCAATCAACAACCAAAGGTTGGATTTCACAATTGATCGATACAATGCACAACCTGTAATATTTCAATTATATAACAAAATATAATGCGGAATAGAAATAACACAGACACCAGAAGTTTTGTTAACGAGGAAACCGTAAATGCAGAAAAACCCCGGGACCTAGTCCGGATTGAACACCACACTGTATTAAGCCTCTACATGCACTAGCCTACTACAAACTAACTTCGGTCTGGACCGTAGTTGAACCCTAACCAATATCACGCTGATTCAAGGTACAATTGCGCTCCTTACGTCTCTGATCCCAACAGGATACTACGCACTTGATTCCCTTAGCTGATATCACCCACAACCAAGAGTTGCTACGACCCAAAGTCGAAGACTTGAATAAACAAATCTGTGTCACACAAAAAAGTCTACGATAATAGATAAATCTGTCTCCCACAGATAAACCTACGAGTTTGTTCCATATTTTGATAAAATCAAGGTGAATAGGAACTAATCGATAACCTGGACTCATATTCCCGAAGAACAGCCTAGAATTATTAATCACCTTACAATAATCTTAATCGTACGGCAGCGAAACATGTATTGCGGAATCACAAACGATGAGACGAAGATGTTTGTGATTTCTTTTTATCTTGCCCTATCGGAGATATAATCTCAAGCCAATCTTTCAATTGAACTAGTACGATAGAAAATGGCAAGATCAGATCGCTCAACTACAAGAGAAGTAGTTTCGTCTGTCTTCACAATCCCAATGAAGTCTTTAAGTCGTTAACCTACAGGGTCTCGAGATGAAACCTAAGGTTAAAGGAGAATCGGCTCTAGCTAAACCAATTAGTATCACTCATGAGGTGTGGGGATTATTTTTTCTAGTTGCTAGAGTTCTCCTTTATATAGTTTTCAAATCAGGGTTTGCAATCAATGTTAGCTTAGTAACAAAGCATTCAATATTCACTGTTAGATGAAAAACCTGATTTAACTAAGCTAATATCTTTCAACCGTTAGATCGAAACTTAGATTGTCACACACAAATGAAATGTATTTCATTTAGGTTTGAGTAACCGTACCTAAACGTGTACACTTAGTTGGTTCACAAATAGTTAACCAATGGTTATCCATATGAGCACTTTCATATTAACCGTATTCATCTTTCTCATAACTAGTTCAAATGAATTCAAAAGAACTAGTTGAAGAGTTGTTCAATTTCTTAGGTCTTTATTCATAGACACAATTGAAACAAATCGGTTTGATTCATTTGAATCAGTGCGTGAACAATATATCCACGGTTTGCAAAGATTGCATTCCTTATAATTTATTGTTTAAGGTCATGAACTACCGATTTGAGAAATAACCAGCTTGGGTATGCGTACCTTAGCTACCGGATTTGAGTTTCCAAACTCGGCAGAATTTTTCGGGTAGAAAAGTTTCTCCAGTACGCATACGGGTACGCGTACCTAAGATGGCTGGTTTATGAGTTCGTAAACTCCAAACTCAGCTGAATTTTCTGGGAGGAAAAGTTCCGCCAGTAGGCGTACGGGTACGCATACCCAACCTGTCTCTTTTACAATACCATATGCACACATATGCACACACTTGGTTTCTGGCACATGGATTTGTACACTAATGTGCGAACACACTATATATGCTTATATCCATAGATGGTAATCTCAACTCTACATTTCAATCATTGAAACATTCTTCTATAATGTTATAATAGTCGTTATTCACAACTATCATCATCAAAGCTATTTTCAAGATTGAAACATCATCATGACTTTCGTCACGGATAAAGATGAAAAATGGTTAAAGCGAAAGCATACCAACACATATTTTGAGAAATAGATAGGCGAGTAAACTCGGCTCGAAATAACAAATGTGTTTGTATGAAAAATATCATACTTATACGACTTTGGTCTCAAGAGTAGGAGATAGAGTAGATAGACTTTTGAGTGATAGATAAGTTCAAGTCTCCACATACCTTTTAGTCGGATGAAGTTCCACTGGTTCCTTGAGTAGTTCTTCGTCTTCGTAAGATGATCGCGGTGGAGTCTGGAGCTCAACTACACTTAAGTATCCTAGTCCGAGACTTAGCTATAAGTAAACTAGAAATCAAGACATATAGTTTTGACAACTAAATTTGACAAACAAGCTTGAGATAGCAACGCTTGCGAGTTTGACCGAGCAATGCTCTAACAATCTCCCCCTTTGTCAATTTTAGTGACAAAACTATCAATACATATGGATTACAAAATAGATAAAACTTTGTAGCTTCTCGTCCACATGCTTGATCTCCTTGGTGCTTCAACATTACTCAAAAACTTCGTCTTTTCCAAGTACTCCAATGATTCCATAGATGTTCAGTTCAGCATCATAGTTATTGAAGATCCGTAGCCATAACAATGAGAAAACAAAAGCTCTTGATCATTGTTATGCAGTGTCATAGTAATATTACACAGTATCAAAGTTCAATTGTATCACAACTTTGACAGCAATACTATGGTGATATGTATCACTCTCCCTTAGTCAATACTTTTATCTCAACATGTAAACCACTCCCCTTACATAATGATCCAAACCATATGTATTTGTAGTGTGAACTACATATTAATTCTCCCCCTTTTTGTCAATAAAATTGGCAAAGGTACGAAAACGGGATCCTAATGAAATATCCACGAAGACGCTTCAAGATCAAAGAAAAGTACATATCAACTTTGTTTAGATGCAATCATAAAGCCGAAGCTAAATGCATTCATCAAGGAGTTTATAAAGATACAAGATAACTCCTAAAATATTCCACAGCCGCACTCCCCACAAAGATATGAAAATTAAGCGCAAGTTCAAAAGAACTCTACCCCATTTGATGTCATTCCCGAAAGAACAACAAGAGCGACCTTACTTTTACGAGAAAAAGAAGGATTTTTTTGGACACCAAAAATCACAACGAGAATGATTTTGTATCCAAAAATTCTCAATTAAACTAATCACAAGAGAACCCATGATTAATTTAATCGGAATACTCAACCAAATTAACCACAAACGAATTCATGATTTGTTTAGTTGGAAATGCTCACATAAGAGAACTTGTGGAGCCGCACAATATATACATAAGATATGGATCAGGGGAAGATCAATACTGCGGAATATACAAAGATTCATTATATTCTCATCACTATTTTCATAACGACATATAATAGACATAATCTTTGTAGACAAAAGATTTTAATCTATCTTCCATCAATAAATGACATAATAGGCTTAACTTTTTTTTGTCAAAATTTCATCGATCTTGTATCAATACATGCATATCGACATATGAAAGAGATAACTTTTGACATCGTATGGGACAATAATAGTTCACGGACGCAAACACACATATCCCATAACATATTGCAATATATAAAACCATAAAGATTAAAACTGCAAAAATCATCTTCGAAATCAACTTTAGAATTTAAATAAATAAATCTAAAAACATTGCAAGATGAAAACGTTGGACATAGATATGTGTACTCACAATATTGGCTATTCCAAACCCTAGTTATCCTTCTTAAACAAAAACAAGAATAAAAATTCTTTTAAGAAGTTTCCTAGACATTAAAAAACTATCCAAGACGTGCTATAAGATTTAGAACACAACCAAGTTCCTCATTAGCTTCCTTCAGCTTGATCCTTACGAACTCGAGATTCCTTTTAGCGATCACGAATTGTTCTTGTAGGACCTTAAAATCTTGAAGAAGATTTCCAACCAGTTGTTGTGACAATTGAACTGGTTGCTTGTCTACATGATCAATTGCATGATAGCAATTTATAAGAACAGGGTTCTCACAAAACTCAGCAATGTTGTTTCTTTCATTCTCAACTTCCTTCTTGCACCCTTCCATAGTTTGCACCATTATCTCTTAGGAGACTATTTCCGTTACCGAACTAGTATAGACCAAGAAAATCTTCATGATATATATATATATATATATGAGATACATATAGGAAAAACCTAGGGTTCACAAATAAACGTCAGTAATGGGCCAGGTATGCAGACGCTCACAGTTATGAACCAGGTTCAAAACCGTCTAAGCAAAGGAGCCTTATAAAAGGCTTTGTCAAGGAACTTTAAATCAAAAGAAGGAGCATTGAAAATTTCAGTGTTTCAACAAAGCATGGTTTCTCAAGAATTTTTACGGATAAACTATGCTTCATTATGAGAAGGCTAGAGTAGAATTTTACTTAGAAGGAATCAATTTAAAGAACCAAACTAATAATACAACAACCATTTTTTGTCAAGACGAGTTGCATCTTGACGTCTATGTGCATCCTCATAAGATTGGAACGAGAATGCACAGTAAAAACTGGTCAAGTTGTAGACAAAGCATGTAGCTCATCATCTTTTTCCTTCTCTGAATCACAAAGAGGATTAGCAAGAATATCTTCAAAACAATTATTACAAGGAGAACAAGACATACCTGAAGATGCTTTCTTCCTTAATTTTTTGATTTTCCGCTTGAGATTATTTACACTGGTTCTTAAATCTGAAGCATGATTGTTGATGTGAATGTGATCGAAACCCGATACTTTGAACACAATGTGATCCTTGCCAATAGATGATAGTCCTTCCTTAATTGAACCATCCTTCTTCCTTTGACGTCTTTTTCACTTTACTGAAACATCAAACGTCTTAGTTGTCCATATGACATTCTTTCCTCTATGATTGTAGAATGGATTAGCATCATACATATAACTAAGAGAGGACTTATCATAGTACTCTTCCGGATTTGAGACTATGATGTTCTCAGCACGGAGAGAAACATGCTTGATTACTTCCTTTGACATCCATGTGTGAATGTTATGAAGTTTTTCATTCCTTATCCGAAAACGACATTTCCGTTCAACGTGACCCTTGTTTCCACAATAGTAGCAGTTGAAGGTGGTGTTTTTAACGGCTCTCCTACGCCCTGTCTTCGAAGAATGACAATCCTTGTTTACAGGAACATCAGCTGTAATAGGTGATTTTTCACATAGCAAGTTGTTATTAGCACAAACAAAATTGATCTTCCCAGTGTTTGGAGCGGTTATTCCTTTATAGCCCAGACCACGTGTATCACGATGTTCTTTACATGCTCCTAACATGGAACATAATTTTTTAGAGATAGTGTTGAATCTTTCCAGATTCTCTTCTAGTGATTTTACCTTGCTGACAGTTGTAGATAGATCATTCTTCAATTGTTTTTATTTGGAAAGAAAAAGGCATTCTCTGTGGTTATAGTATTTCTGTTGAGAGTCATACTTTGCCTCAGATTCAACAAGTCTTTCTTTCAACACACATAAACTCTTCTGAAGTTTTTCACATTCAACAATCTTTGAATGGACTTCTTCATCTCTATCTTTAAGGATTGAGTGTAAGAGTTTATAACCACTATCATATCTTTTAAAGAGTTTTTTTAGTTTCCTGTTTTCACGATAGAGAGGAACCATATATTCTGCTAGGTAGGCAGTTGATCCTTTTTTTCTATGATATCGTCAAAGAGTATGATATATTGTGATACTTCTTCGTCAATACTTGGTCCCTCGTCTGAGTCACTTTCATCTGAAAGTTCATCCAATTGTACATCTAGGCGATTTTCTCAGTTGACATCGATTTCTGACAGAGGGGAAGATATGAGAGAATTCTTGGAAGTCTCAGAACTCCGAAATGTATATCAAAAGGATTCTGATATGGTTTTGCGAAGTCAGAGATATCACTACTGTCCATAGAGTCATATTTCTACAAACACAGACTTTTGAGGTCATAAACGTGTTTGCCTGCTCTGATACCAATTGAAAATGCGGGGGTCTAACAACCTCACCCAATATTTCGATTACCAATATGTATGGACTGACTCGAATATACTTTTAAGAGAATCAACTAGACAGTCAGACTCAATCTTAATAAAAAGTATATCAAGGAGTTAATATCTCTATCTCTCGATTTGATCTATACTCAAACAAATAGAAATCTGTGAGTCTTTATCAAATACAAGAGATATAAACTTGGATGGTACCAAATACCAATATCCAAGGATCAATCAATTTCCAATCAACAACCAAAGGTTGGATTTCACAATTGATCGATACAACACACAACCTGTGATATTTCAATTATATAACAAAATATAATACGGAATAGAAATAACACAGACATCAAAAGTTTTGTTAACGAGGAAAACACAAATGCAGAAAAACCCCGAGACTTAGTCCAGATTGAACACCACACTGTATTAAGCCTCTACAGACACTAGCCTACTACAAACTAACTTCGGTCTGGACCGTAGTTGAACCCTAATCAATATCACGCTGATTCAAGGTACAGTTGCGCTCCTTACGTCTCTGATCCCAACAGGATATTACACACTTAATTCCCTTAGCTGATCTAACCCACAACTAAGAGTTGCTATGACCCAAAGTCGAAGACTTGAATAAACAAATCTGTATCACACAGAAAAGTCTACGATAATAGATAAATCTGTCTCCCACAGATAAACCTACGAGTTTGTTCTGTCTTTTGATAAAATTAAGGTGAACATGGACTAATCGATAACCCGGACTTATATTCCCGAAAAACAGCCTAGAATTATCAATCACCTCACAATAATCTTAATCGTATGGTAGCGAAACAAGATATTGCGGAATCACAAACGATGAGGCGAATATGTTTGTGATTTCATTTTAATTTTCCCTATCGGAGATATAATCTCAAGCCAATATTTGAATTGAACTCGTACGATAGAAAATGGCAAGATCATATCGCTCAACTACAAGAGAAGTAGTTTCGTCTGGCTTCACAATCCCAATGAAGTCTTTAAGTCGTTAACCTACGGGGTCTCGAGAAGAAACCTAAGGTTAAAGGAGAATCAACTCTAGATAAACCAACTAGTATCACATAGGAGGTGTGGGGATTAATTTTTCCAGTTGCTAGAGTTCTCCTTTATATAGTTTTCAAATCATGGTTTGCAATCAATGTTAGCTTAGTACCAAAGCATTCAATATTCACAGGTAGATGAAAAAGCTGATTTAACCAAGCTAATATCTTTCAACCACTAGATCGAAACTTAGCTTGTCACACACAAATGAAATGTATTTCATTTAGGTTTGAGTAACCGTACCTAAAAGTGTACACTTAGTTGGTTCACAAATAGTTAACCAATGGTTTTCCATATGAGAACTTTCATATTAACCGTATTCATCTTTCTCATAACTAGTTCAAAAGAACTAGTTGAAGAGTTGTTCAATTGCTTAGGTCTTTATTCATTGACACAATTGAAACAAAATCGGTTTGATTCATTTAAATCAATTCATGAATAATATAGCCACGGTTTGCAAAGATTGCATTCCTTATAATTTATTGTTTAAGTTCATGAACTACCGATTTGAGAAATAACCAGCTTGGGTACCCGTACGGGTATGCGTACCTTAGCTACCGGATTTAAGTTTCCAAACTCAGCAGAATTTTTCGGGTAGAAAAGTTCCGCCAGTACGCGTACGAGTATGCGTACCTAAGGTGACTGGTTTATGAGTTCGTAAACTCCAAACTCAGCAGAATTTTCCGGGAGGAAAAGTTCCGCCAGTACGCGTACCCAACCTATCTCCTTTACGAATACCGTATGCACACATATGCACACACTTGGTTTCCGGCACATGGATTTATACACTAATGTGCGAACACAGTATATATGCTTATATCCATAGATGGTAATCTCAACTCCACATTTCAATCATTGAACATTCTTTTATAATGTTATAACAGTCGTTATTCACAACTAGCGTCATCAAAGCTATTTTCAAGATTGAAACATCATCATGACTTTCGTCACATATAAAGATGAAAAATGGTTAAAGCGAAAGCTTACCAACACATATTTCGAGAAATAGATAGGCGAGTAAACTCGGATCGAAATAGCAAATGTGTATGTATGAAAACTATCATACTTATACGACTTTTGTCTCAAGAGTAGAAGATAGAGTAGATAGACTTTTGAATGATAGATAAGTTCAAGTCTCCACATACCTTTTAGTCGGATGAAGTTCCACTGGTTCCTTGAGTAGTTCTTCGTCTTCGTAAGATGATCGCTGTGGAGTCCGGAGCTCAACTACACTTAACTATCCTAGTCCGAGACTTAGCTATAAGTAGACTAGAAATCAAGACATAAAGTTTTGACAACTAAATTTGAAAAACAAGCTTGAGCTAGCAACGCTTGCGAGTTCGACCGAGCAATGCTCTAACACGTAGTCCTTTTTCGTGAAGAAATCTCACCATTTTTATCGTCCTGACTCACTCCCGTTAACGTGTTTTAACCTGTTTTGGTTGCTTCTTCTTTTGGATATCGAAAAGACTTCCTAAATCCCTTAAAACTCGGTTCTCCAATCATCCAAATAACTTTCACACGTAAAGAAAATTTCCCGCCAAAATCTGTTTTTTAAAATGTTGAAGATGGAGTGCCCATATCCTCTGACGGGGTGCTGATATTAGGTGGGTGCCCCTTATCAAATTGAGTGCCCCTTATCCAATTAAGAGGTGCCTTTAGCAATTCTCCTGGGTGCCTTTTACACTCCTCCGGGGGTGCCTTGGTGGCGCCTTTAGTAATTCCTCTTGGGGGACCAAATACCACTTTTCGCGCCAATTTCTCCGAAAAGCTTATTTCTCCAAAAAAACCTTCAAAAATATAAAGAGCCAAAACAAGTACAAAATGAGCACTAACAAAATAGATAATTGAGATCAAAATAGACACATAAATGTGTCTATCAAATACCCCCAAACTTATTATTTGCTAGTTCTCGAGAAAATCTAAAATAAAATAAAATCCGCAGGCATCGCGACTGCACTTAGCGTGTGCAACAACCCTTAAACCTCTAGGTGGCCTTAGTGGCTGAGTTATAGTCTCGGGAGGGTTTACTAGAGATATACCCACAAAACCTTTACTTCAGACCCTATCTATCTAGGCAGAACCTTGGAATTGCACTAAAGAACCTCCTTGGTTGGCATACTCTCATTGACTACAAGAGGAAGTACCCTGATACGAAATTCCAATTGTTGTACACGAGTTTGCACTCAAGCATACTAAAATTCATATATAAGTGATAGATCTCTACTCAGATAGTCACACTATGGATATCAATATCTGGAATCAAACAAATCATATTTATAGATTAAGAAGATGGAAATACAAACAGATGGTTGCGAATGGATGCAAATGCCAAGATGAATCCTATGACCTAATGGATTGAGATACTGGTCTGGAATAATATCAACACAGTTGGCATATACAATGGAACCATTGGTCGATAATCCTAATTCTAGATCAACTCAGATGGCATATACAAGGGAAACAGTGGTCAATTTTATTGAATTTATTCCGGTTGGTTTGATAGTCTGGTCTCAATTTTTTTTTTCCTTTCTTTTCTTTTCAATCTTTTTTTTTTTAATTAGTAACTCAATCACCCTATTTCAACCCAGTAGACATCAACATAAAAATTGTGCAAAAAAATAAAAACAGAAGTAATAAGATGATTCCGAGATACGGTGAAACTATCATGTTATTTCTAACACCTGAGCTCCGTGCTTTTATGAATAGACTCTATTTAGATGTTTCCATCCACTCAGATTGGTTTCTCAACTCCTACAACCAAGATGCTTCCATCCACTTAGATTGGTTAGTGTCATCCTTAATAAGCATAAATTTCTAGGCTCTGGATTTTATTTATTACAACTAAAAAGTTTTTCCCATACCCCAAACTTAAATCTAACATTGTTCTCAATGTTCTAAAGATGAAATTAAAAGCATGAACAAGGATAAACTGTTACCACTTGAAGAAAAGAAAATAAGGAAAGATATTACCGTGTCGCATGAGCATCGGATACCTCCCAAGAAGTGCTAAGTTTAAAGTCTTCAGCCAGACTAAGAAAGGATTAGTCACCTTATAAAATCATAAAGTAATAGCCGGAAAATCTGTGGGTAATCAATACCAAATAAAGCTACCACAAATAAAACGAATCTGCAACCTGCCAAGAAAATGAACAAATAAAGCATACCCTTGTCTAATTTCTTGTTTAAGACAACTACAACTAGCTGTGGTTCAGGTTCAGGCTCTATAAATGGGTCTATATAAAATATTTTCATGGACTGCATTTCCTTGTAGCTAAGATCCAATCCAGGTATTAGAGTCTGGAAAAACTCAAGTAAAAACTTAGAAGCACATAATAATAACCTAAGTAACTGCAGATCCTTAAAGTCAATCAGTTTTGACTCACACAATTGACCACGATGAAAGTGGTGATCAATCTTGGGCAAACGTGTCGAATCTAACCTCCTAAAGTACTTAGGCTTAGTCTTAAAACTTAATAACTGACACATTTGAAACTCATATGTTCCCACAATCGTTTGAAAAATAGTTGGTGGGAAAACAAAGTCAATCTGGGTATCATAGCCTGGTCAAACCACATCAACCAGAGGATGGGTTTCTAACAACTGAACTTCCTTATGGACATCATTAGGTTCAGGAAAACGTGTATGAAGATAATCTTGTAAAATGGTTGAGGCACATATGTCAATTCCCAAGTGAGGGACCTTTCTAAGAGTTAAAGCACATGAAGAATGATAATCACCTCCAAACTTAGAGTTTTTAGTGTCTCTAGAAAAACTAGTCACAACTGTTAGAGCACTGCTCGGTCGAACTCGCATGCGTTGCTATCTCAAGCATGTTTGTCAATATTAGTGATCAAAACTATAAGTCTTGATTTCTAGTCTAATATTAGCTAAGTCTCGGACTAGGATAGAAAGTGTAGCTGAGCTCAAGACTCCATGGCGATCATCATACAAAGACGAAGAACTACTCAAGGAACTTGTGGAACTTCATCGACTAAAAGGCATGTGGAGACTTGAACTTATCTATCACTCATAAGTCTCTCTGCTCTATCTCCTATCTTGAGACAAAAGTCGTATTGCTATATAGACTATGATTATACACATTTGGTATTTCGAGCCGAGTTTATATCGCTTATCTATTTCTCGAAATATGTGTTGGTAAGCTTTCGCTTTGGCCAAGTTCATCTTTACTAGTGACGAAAGTCATATTAAGTTTCAATTACTTGAAAATTGCTTTGACGAAAAATGGTTTGTGAATAACAACTATATAACGTTCTCTAAGAATGTTTCAATGATTGAAATGAGAGTTTATAATATATAACCTTGGAAGGATATAAACATAGAGTGGTAACACATACGTGTGTAAGTCCTTATTCCTTGAACCAAAGTATGTGTAATTTGCTGCTTAGGAAAACTGGAACTAAAGTCCGAGTAGCAGTACGCGCTCTGTCGGAAGTTCACGTCCCGTGAATTTCTGCTGGAGTTAATGAACTGAAAACAAACTTATTCCGGGTACTTAAGTCTGCGTACCAGTATGCGTACTTAAGTTGGTTATTTTCTAAACACGGTTATTCGTGAACTTAAACTTATATAAACTAAGGAATGCATAATTGCAAACTGTGGCTATAAAGTTCATGAATTGATTCGAGTGAATCAAATCGTTTTTGCTTCGATTGTGTATTGTATACTTCTATAAGATCTAAGCAATTGAAAAACTCTCTAACTAGTTCATTTGAGTCATTTGAACTAGTCGTGGTAAAGAAGAATATGGTTGATATGGAAGTGCTCATATGGCTAACCATTTGGTTAACTGGTAGGCTTTGGGATATGTATAAAATAAGAGCAAAAGACAGCCTACAGTGATACCTGCAAGTGCACAGGGTCAGTTGTAGCTTGTGTGCAAGAACAGGGTCATTCCACAGGGACTTGGGTGTATTGAAGTTTCCTAGACTAAAGTTATCTAAACAAGTAACTAAGTGGCAGTGAGATAGTGACAGTGGAGGTTAAACTGTGTAAGAGTGAACAATGGTTGTAACTGAACTAGTGAAGGCAGTGAAGTAAATGTGATAGTGAAGCAAAGGTAACTGGAAACAAAACCAAATAAACCAAGGCTGTTAGCCAAGGGCAGGGAGGAGAAGAAGTAACAAAACAGTTAAAAAAAAAAGGAAAGAAAAGCAAAGCCAAGGCAATGGCTTTAGGCATTCATCTAGAGTGGGAAGAGAACCAGCTTGCTCACAGTCACTAGTGAGTACTAGTTTCTCCCCACTGCTCAATCAAATCAATGCTCTAAGGCTCTAACCTAGCATTGACACACAACAGTAAACTAACCCTAACATGAAATTAAACCATAAAAACAGGAAATTAAACATCACACATGGAATTAAAACATAACAATTGAAATTGAAATTGAAAATTAAAACAAACCTAAATTGAAACTGGAACTAAATTGAATTAAAATTAAAATATCAAAACTGAAATTTAACCCTAATTGGTTACTTGGTTAATCCAAGAACACCTTCTATTCGACACCCTTGTGTTCAATTTATACAAAAAGGGACCTATGAACCCTAAATTAAAAACCCTAATTTTACAGACCTAGGGTTTGATTTTTTTACCTAATTTGATTGACAGGTCTTCACCACATCGTCGACCCATGCTTTATCTCTCTGCTCTGATTCTTCTCACGCTCCTGCTGCTGTGTCTAGCATGAATTACTTCATCAACTCCACACCCTAGGGTTCATAGGCGTGAGTGTGGGTTTGATGAAACAATAAAGGCTAGGTGGATGGGTTTTTACAGATATGGGGGGTAGTTGGTGGCAGTTGGTGTAGGTGGTGATTATGGTGGTGGTTGAGGATTTGGTGGCGGACATGGGTGTAGCAGGTAGAGGAGCAGGTGATGGAGGTTGCTGTGAAGAAGAAAGGAGAAGAGAGGAAATCGAGTGAGAGAAAAGTGTGATCGGTTAGGGTAGATAGGGTTTGGTGTTCCGGTGTTTATCGGACTCATCAGATTTCGATGTTCGGCGAGTGATAGGCGTTGGATCGATCCATCTGAAATGCATCCAACGATAATATGGAACATAGCCTTCAGCAACCGTAGGATGATGAGATACAACGAAACTAACGGCGTGAGATGGAGTTAGGTGCTGTAGTGTTGGTCAGGAATTTCAGACTTTGATGTACTGGCGATGCTGCGACCGTAGGATGCTGAGATGATCCAATCTGACGGCTGAAAATGAAGGCGGGTATGGATATAGGAAATGGATTTGGGTAAGGGTTTTGGTCCTTGGGTATGCCAAGCCCATATCTTCTTTAAGAACAATTCTTCCTCCTTGAGCCCATTCCTAGCTTTTTGGACGTGCGCTCCATTCTTTGCGGCTTTTCACTACTTTTCTGCTCTTTTCCGCTCCGCTATTCATCCAAACTTTATTTATTACCTAAAAAATGCCAAATTAATTAATAAAAATATTTATTCTTGAAAACAAAGAAAATACAGAATATGGGATAAAATGTAGAATTAATGCACAAAAGATGAGTTAAATGCCAAGAAAAATATATAGAAATATGCACTTTTTAGCACTCATCAAATACCCCCACACCTGAATTTTACTTGTCCTCAAGTAAAACAAAACTAAGGAAATCCTACCTATACCACTGTCGCTGGTCTCTCGAATGCATTTAGCGTATGCACTAAGCCTTTTAAACCACTAAGTGTCCCTAGTGGACGAGTGAAGTCTCGTGAAGGTTTACCAGAGGTGTGCCTACAAAACCTAAGGACAAAATATAAGCTCAGATTCCATCAAATGTGACATGTGCAAAACAGTTTAAGCTCACAGCAAAATGGAGATGTCAATCTAGCTATCAAAGGCACAATCCTAGCACTGATAACAAATAAAGACATGTGATAAGAGTGTAAAGTGTATCTACACATGTGTAAAGAAAGATCTGAAGTTATGACTACTAATCACCAAGAGATAGTTTCTCAGGCTAAGAACTGAGGTCGAAATCTAGCTAGCTGTCCGGACTTTACGAGAATTGTGAATGAGTTGGAGGTATTTCACAATTACTCGCGTTGTACATCAATGGCATACACCCTCCTTGCTTATTACAATAAAACAACAAAATGACTATTTACATGACTCTTATTTACATTGACTATTCTCTTTTTATTTTTGGAACAAGAGAGAATGGAATTGATAAATACTTGATGATTTTTTTTTTTTTTTTTTAACTACGGAAACACTTTTGATACATATACAAAAGGAAACAAAAGATTACATGACACTTTGCAAGAGGTAGCCCTTTTTGATGCACCCAGTTAAATTCGATGGTTGTCTTTCTTAATGTAACCTCCACCTTCTATCCCAACCAACCAAAGAACAAGCTAGTCAAGTTTCGTTCAGTATTCTAAAGTGATTGGCAATCGTAACTTCCTATCAAACACCTTGAAGATCGAGGCCATACATGTATTGGTAGATCGTGCGCGTGCAAGTTTCTTATCACTATGTGAATTGTGCTAGAATCAGGGTGCCTAAATATCTAGACTAAGACTCCTAATAATTACATATTTGCACAAGAGTCAACATTTCAAGGTAAATGAGCTCCATTTTTATGATTTTTCATTTTTTAATTTTTTTTTTTTTGAATTTTTTTCGATTTTTTCAAAAAGATGGAGTTTTGTTTTCAATTATGGCATATTATCGTGGTATCTACTCTATACCCCCAAACCTAAACTAAACATTGTCCTCAATGTTTAAAAATATGGAAAGAATTAGAATGCAACATATGGAAAGGGACATGCTGAGTAGAGTAAAAGGAGAGAGAATACCCGATTTCGGCGAAAGCAGAATTAAAACTCCGTTATCCAAGGCAAAACTCCAACATATTCGGAGTCACAATGGATGAGCACAAAATATATACAAAAGGAAATTGAACTAACACATTATCTACAAGCAAATTTTGGTTTTTAATGGGATTGGACTATTTGGGAAAAAATTTTGGTTTTGTCGGGAGACATTTGGTTTTGGCGGGAGTCATTTGGTTTTGATGGGAAAAAGAAAAATTTTGGTTTTTTAGGGAAACATTTGGAAAACTTTGGTTTTTATGGGAGAAATTTTTGGTTTTTGAAATTGGGAGCAAGCCCACTGTTGGTCCTCTAATGGAATGGGAGGAAGGCTGCGGCCCACGAAACACTAAGTTTTAATTTTGAAAGTTTAATTTGGCCCAGTTGGTTAAGGCCCGATGTTTGTTTTAAAACTTTGGTTTCGAGGTCCACTCTTGAGTGGAAACAAGCCCACAATCGGTTACAAGCTCAGCTGGGTTTAAACCCAGAGTCCAAAATACAAGTCCAATGAAAGAATTTAAACAAGCCCACAAATTAAACAAACAAGCCCACAAAAATTAATTACAAACCCAACAGAAAATAAAAAAGCCCAAAAATTGGCTTTAATATTACAAGCCCACAATTAAAAATTGGAAGCCCACAATTCGGGTTCTCTTAAATGGGTTACCTTTTAAGCACAGCCCAGCTGCTCTGATATTGTTGCAAAAACCCAGTTGGGCTTTGGTTCTTTTCCTTGGTAGCGTCCCAGCAGAGGAAAAACTGGTTCAGAACAGCAGGACCAACAGCAAATGAAGTGAAGCAGATGCAGATGCAAGTGCGATGAAGTGAAATGCAAAATAGCCAAGAAAACTACAAGAAAAACACAGCACCAATCCCCGGCAACGGCGCCAAAAACTTGGTGGACCCGGGAAAGCGTATAAAATTGAAGTGAAATGAAAACGGGCCTACAGTAATACCGCAAGTGCACGGTCGTCAGTTGTAGCTCGTGCAAGTACGGGTCGATCCACAGAGACCGGGTGTGTTTGGAGTTTCTAGCTATTTGGGCTCTAAATTTGCTATTGGGCTTCTAATTGTGCTTTGGGCTTAGTGGGTTTGTTTGTAATGGTGAAGTGCTTTAGGCCTTGGGCCTTTGAATGATGTTGGAATGAACTGTGAACTTGGCTTTGGATTCAGTCAAGGATCTGGGCCTTTGGAAATGTAATGAATTTGGGTTCAAGTGAACTGAACTGAGCCTTGAACTCAGTTGGCTTGTAAACCAAACAGTGGCTGGATTTGGGCTTTTGGGCTTTGTTCCTGGGCTTAGCTTTTGACCTGAGAGTAACTAGGCCTTTGGAGTTAACTGTGGACTGAACTGGGCTTGTGCTGTGAGCCAAGCTCAGTTGCAGCAGCAGCAGTGGAAACCAGGTTGCAGCAGCAGTGGTGGCTGGCACAGCAGGAGCAGGTGCACAGCAAGGGAAAGGAAAGAAAGCAGCAATGGTGACAGTGCAAGCCAAGTAATAACAAAACAGAGATAGTTGCAAACCAAGGCTACAAGCCAAGGGCAGGAGTGTGGAGATAAGCTGACAATGAAGTAAAAAAAAAGGAAAAAAAAAAGCAAAGCCAAGGCAATGGCTTTAGGCATTCATCTAGAGTGGGAAGAGAACCAGCTTGCTCACAGTCACTAGTGAGCACTAGTTTCTCCCCACTGCTCAATCAACTCAATGCTCTAAGGCTCTAACCTAGCATTGACACACAACAGTAAACTAACCCTAACATGAAATTAAACCATAAAAACAGGAAATTAAACATCACACATGGAATTAAAACATAACAATTGAAATTGAAATTGAAAATTAAAACAAACCTAAATTGAAACTGGAACTAAATTGAATTAAAATTAAAATATCAAAACTGAAATTTAACCCTAATTGGTTACTTGGTTAATCCAAGAACACCTTTTATTCGACACCCTTGTGTTCAATTTATACAAAAAGGGACCTATGAACCCTAAATTAAAAACCCTAATTTTACAGACCTAGGGTTTGATTTTTTTACCTAATTTGATTGACAGGTCTTCACCACATCGTCGACCCATGCTTTATCTCTCTGCTCTGATTCTTCTCACGCTCCTGCTGCTGTGTCTAGCATGAATTACTTCATCAACTCCACACCCTAGGGTTCAGAGGCGTGAGTGTGGGTTTGATGAAACAATAAAGGCTAGGTGGATGGGTTTTTGCAGATATGGGGGGTAGTTGGTGGCAGTTGGTGTAGGTGGTGATTATGGTGGTGGTTGAGGATTTGGTGGCGGACATGGGTGTAGCAGGTAGAGGAGCAGGTGATGGAGGTTGCTGTGAAGAAGAAAGGAGAAGAGAGGAAATCGAGTGAGAGAAAAGTGTGATCGGTTAGGGTAGATAGGGTTTGGTGTTCCGGTGTTTATCAGACTCATCAGATTTCGATGTTCGGCGAGTGATAGGCGTTGGATCGATCCATCTGAAATGCATCCAACGATAATATGGAACATAGCCTTCAGCAACCGTAGGATGATGAGATACAACGAAACTAACGGCGTGAGATGGAGTTAGGTGCTGTAGTGTTGGTCAGGAATTTCAGACTTTGATGTACTGGCGATGCTGCGACCGTATGATGCTGAGATGATCCAATCTGACGGCTGAAAATGAAGGCGGGTATGGATATATGAAATGGATTTGGGTAAGGGTTTTGGTCCTTGGGTATGCCAAGCCCATATCTTCTTTAAGAACAATTCTTCCTCCTTGAGCCCATTCCTAGCTTTTTGGACGTGCGCTCCATTCTTTGCGGCTTTTCACTACTTTTCTGCTCTTTTCCGCTCCGCTATTCATCCAAACTTTATTTATTACCTAAAAATGCCAAATTAATTAATAAAAATATTTATTCTTGAAAACAAAGAAAATACAGAATATGGGATAAAATGTAGAATTAATGCACAAAAGATGAGTTAAATGCCAAGAAAAATATATAGAAATATGCACTTTTTAGCACTCATCAAATACCCCCAAACCTGAATTTTACTTGTCCTCAAGTAAAACAAAACTAAGGAAATCCTAACTATACCACTGTCGCTGGTTTCTCGAATGCATTTAGCGTGTGCACTAAGCCTTTTAAACCACTAAGTGTCCCTAGTGGACGAGTGAAGTCTCGTGAAGGTTTACCAGAGGTGTGCCTACAAAACCTTAGGACAAAATATAAGCTCAGATTCCATCAAATGTGACATGTGCAAGACAGTTTAAGCTCACAGCAAAATGGAGATGTCAATCTAGCTATGTAAGGCACAATCCTAGCACTGATAACAAAAAAAGACATGTGATAAGAGTGTAAAGTGTATCTACACATGTGTAAAGAAAGATCTGAAGTTATGACTACTAATCACCAAGAGATAGTTTCTCAGGCTAAGAACCAAGGTCGAAATCTAGCTAGCTGTCCGGACTTTACGAGAATTGTGAATGAGTTGGAGGTATTTCACAATTACTCGCGTTGTACATCAATGGCATACACCCTCCTTGCTTATTACAATGAAACAACAAAATGACTATTTACATTGACTATTCTCTTTTTATTTTTGGAACAAGAGATGATGGAATTGATAAATACTTGATTTTTTTGTATTTTTCTGATTTTTTTTTTTTTTTTTTTTTGTTGCATAAGAAAACACTTTTGATACAAATACAAAAGGAAACAAAAATTACATGACACTTTGCAAGAGGTAGCCCTTTTTGATGCACCCAGTTAAATTCGATGGTTGTCTTTCTTAATGTAACCTCCACCTTCTATCCCAACCAACCAAAGAACAAGCTAGTCAAGTTTCGTTCAGTATTCTAAAGTGATTGGCAATCGTAACTTCCTATCAAACACCTTGAAGATCGAGGCTATACATGTATTGGTAGATCGTGCGCGTGCAAGTTTCTTATCACTATGTGAATTGTGCTAGAATCAGGGTGCCTAAATATCTAGACTAAGACTCCTAATAATTACATATTTGCACAAGAGTCAACATTTCAAGGTAAATGAGCTCCATTTTTTATGATTTTTCATTTTTTAATTTTTTTTTTGAATTTTTTCGATTTTTTCAAAAAGATGGAGTTTTGTTTTCAATTATGGCATATTATCGTGGTATCTACTCTATACCCCCAAACCTAAACTAAACATTGTCCTCAATGTTTAAAAATATGGAAAGAATTAGAATGCAACATATGGAAAGGGACATGCTGAGTAGAGTAAAAGGAGAGAGAATACCCGATTTCGGCGAAAGCAGAATTAAAACTCCGTTATCCAAGGCAAAACGCCAACATATTCGGAGTCACAATGGATGAGCACAAAATATATACAAAAGGAATTTTAACTAACACATTATCTACAAGAAAATTTGGTTTTTTTTTTTTAATGGGATTGGACTTTTTGGGAAAAATTTGGTTTTGTCGGGAGACATTTGGAAAACTTTGGTTTTTATGGGAGAAATTTTTGGTTTTTGAAATTGGGAGCAAAAGAAAATTTTGTTTTTGTTTTTGTTTTTTTTTTTTTT
>NC_039366.1:68300112-68331173 GCF_003573695.1 Papaver somniferum | reverse complement strand
TTTTAGAAAAAGAAAATAAAATTTGGTTTTTGAATGGGAGCAAGCCCACTGTTTGTTTTGTGTCTGCTTTGGCTCCGCTTGGTTGAAAACTTTTTGTGGAACTGAGTCCAAAATCTCGGCCTAGAATTTGGGTACTCGGCCCACTAACGAGTTCAACTAGCGTGATCGGTTACAAGCTCAGCTGGGTTTAAAAACCCAGAATACAAAATACAAGTCCAAATTAAACAAGCTCACAAAAATTAAATACAAGCCCACAAAAATTATTACAAACCCAACAGAAAATAAGAGAAGCCCAAAAATTGGCTTTAATATTACAAGCCCACAATTAAAAAATTGGAAGCCCACAATTCGGGTTCTCTTAAATGGGTTACCTTTTAAGCACAGCCCAGCTGCTCTGATATTGTTGCAAAAACCCAGTTGGGCTTTGGTTCTTTTCCTTGGTGGCGTCCCAGCAGAGGAAAAACAGGTTCAGAACAGCAGGTCCAACAGCAATTGAAGTGAAGCAGATGCAGATGCAAATGCTATGCAGTGAAATGCAAAAATAGCTAATAAAACTACTAGAAAAACACAGCACCAATCCCCGGCAGCGGCGCCAAAAACTTGGTAGGCCTCAAAGATATTATATTTAAATGCAAAATGGTCCCCGGCAGCGGCGCCAAAAACTTGGTAGGCTTTGGGATATGTATAAAATAAGAGCAAAAGACAGCCTACAGTGATACCTGCAAGTGCACAGGGTCAGTTGTAGCTTGTGTGCAAGAACAGGGTCATTCCACAGGGACTTGGGTGTATTGAAGTTTCCTAGACTAAAGTTATCTAAACAAGTAACTAAGTGGCAGTGAGATAGTGACAGTGGAGGTTAAACTGTGTAAGAGTGAACAATGGTTGTAACTGAACTAGTGAAGGCAGTGAAGTAAATGTGATAGTGAAGCAAAGGTAACTGGAAACAAAACCAAATAAACCAAGGCTGTTAGCCAAGGGCAGGGAGGAGAAGAAGTAACAAAACAGTTAAAAAAAAAAGGAAAGAAAAGCAAAGCCAAGGCAATGGCTTTAGGCATTCATCTAGAGTGGGAAGAGAACCAGCTTGCTCACAGTCACTAGTGAGCACTAGTTTCTCCCCACTGCTCAATCAACTCAATGCTCTAAGGCTCTAACCTAGCATTGACACACAACAGTAAACTAACCCTAACATGAAATTAAACCATAAAAACAGGAAATTAAACATCACACATGGAATTAAAACATAACAATTGAAATTGAAATTGAAAATTAAAACAAACCTAAATTGAAACTGGAACTAAATTGAATTAAAATTAAAATATCAAAACTGAAATTTAACCCTAATTGGTTACTTGGTTAATCCAAGAACACCTTCTATTCGACACCCTTGTGTTCAATTTATACAAAAAGGGACCTATGAACCCTAAATTAAAAACCCTAATTTTACAGACCTAGGGTTTGATTTTTTTACCTAATTTGATTGACAGGTCTTCACCACATCGTCGACCCATGCTTTATCTCTCTGCTCTGATTCTTCTCACGCTCCTGCTGCTGTGTCTAGCATGAATTACTTCATCAACTCCACACCCTAGGGTTCATAGGCGTGAGTGTGGGTTTGATGAAACAATAAAGGCTAGGTGGATGGGTTTTTGCAGATATGGGGGGTAGTTGGTGGCAGTTGGTGTAGGTGGTGATTATGGTGGTGGTTGAGGATTTGGTGGCGGACATGGGTGTAGCAGGTAGAGGAGCAGGTGATGGAGGTTGCTGTGAAGAAGAAAGGAGAAGAGAGGAAATCGAGTGAGAGAAAAGTGTGATCGGTTAGGGTAGATAGGGTTTGGTGTTCCGGTGTTTATCGGACTCATCAGATTTCGATGTTCGGCGAGTGATAGGCGTTGGATCGATCCATCTGAAATGCATCCAACGATAATATGGAACATAGCCTTCAGCAACCGTAGGATGATGAGATACAACGAAACTAACGGCGTGAGATGGAGTTAGGTGCTGTAGTGTTGGTCAGGAATTTCAGACTTTGATGTACTGGCGATGCTGCGACCGTAGGATGCTGAGATGATCCAATCTGACGGCTGAAAATGAAGGCGGGTATGGATATAGGAAATGGATTTGGGTAAGGGTTTTGGTCCTTGGGTATGCCAAGCCCATATCTTCTTTAAGAAAAATTCTTCCTCCTTGAGCCCATTCCTAGCTTTTTGGACGTGCGCTCCATTCTTTGCGGCTTTTCACTACTTTTCTGCTCTTTTCCGCTCCGCTATTCATCCAAACTTTATTTATTACCTAAAAATGCCAAATTAATTAATAAAAATATTTATTCTTGAAAACAAAGAAAATACAGAATATGGGATAAAATGTAGAATTAATGCACAAAAGATGAGTTAAATGCCAAGAAAAATATATAGAAATATGCACTTTTTAGCACTCATCATTAACTAGTGAATTAGAGATTGAGATATTTAACTCCTTGATATATCTTTCTTAAGATTGAGTCTAACTGTCTAGTTGATTCTCTTGAAAGTATATTGGAGTTAGTCCATAAAGATTGTTAATCGAAATATTGGGTGTGGTTGTTAGACCCCCGCATTTTCAATTGGTATCAGAGTGGGAAAACACGTTTAAGACCTCATAAGTTTGTGTTTGTATCAATAATAACGTACCAGTTCATAAATTACCAGATGATTTTCAAAGCTTGGATTCACCTGAGATAACTGTCACATCTAGGTCAATATCTAAACATTCTCTTAATGTAGAACCTGTTGAAGTCTGGGAAATACGCCTAGAAGAACAGTTGGATGAATTTTCTGATGAAGGTGATTCCGATATTGATATAGATGTTGATGAGGAAGTCTCAGAGTATGTTAAGGTTTTAAATTCTTTGGAAAATAAGAAGATGGCAACTTCTCATGTCACACCTCTTCTGACTCCTCTCTGTCGAGAAAACAAGAAATTGAGAAGATGTTATGTAGGTTTTTATGTTTCGAATCGTTCTAACAAATCAATCTTCAAGGATTCTGAGGAAAACCTACGTATAAATTCACTTGAATGTGATAATCTTTATCAAAAGTATTTTTTGTTGGAAGAGAAACTTGTAGAATATGAAGCCAGGATTAACTCCCAGCAAACAAGTTTTGATGACAGAGAAAGCGTTTTTCTCGCTCGAGAAAAACGTCTTGAGGCTGATTTAGCTGCTGCTCTTGATAAAATCAAGATGTTGGAAGATAACTTGAAAAAGTTCAATAATAGTTCAAGCAAGTTAACCACTATGCTAGGAGCAAGTAAAAATCATCGTGATACACGAGGATTGGGCTATAAGGGAATAGATGCTCCAAGTATTAGCAAAGAGGTAAAATTTATCAAGGCTAGTGATTCTTATCAACATAAAGTTTCCACTTATGGAAAAAGTGAAATACCTTCACCGGAAGTTAAGGTTCAAAAGATCAAAGTATATCAACCTCCAAAGTCAGCACACACGGATCGAGGTAAGAACATTCCTTATGTTTGCCACTATTGCGGAAATAAAGGTCACCTGGAAAGGAGATGTCGTTTTCGTATAAGGAATGAGAAACTTCATGATGTTCTCGTTTGGGCATCACAATAAGTTGTGAAACCAAGATCATATGTTAAGAGTAATTCCCTTAACGTTACAGGTTGTAACTGTCAAACCTATAGGAAAAAGACTCAGTGCTGTGATAAACCTAGATTTGCCTATAAATGTCATACAAATCCTTTTCACAATAGTAATGGTTATCAAAATGATAACTTCGTAAAGAAAAAGACAAGATCCGATGCTCCCAATTGGAGAAAGACTAACTTGCAAAAGAATAGTCAATCAAATTCTCTTCCGAGAATTCTAGAAGAGAGTAATGGGAAGAAGGTTCCAGTTGTTCCTAAACGCACTCAGAAGTGGATACCAAAGAAAGTCAATGATGTTTTGAGTGTGAAAAGGAATGATCTCCCAGAAAATTCCATGACTATGGAGAAAGCAGTATCCATGATGTTGGAACTTAATAAGTTCTTTAGAAAGATGGATTTGGATGTGAAAGGTTCTAAAAGCGATCTATTTCTTGATAATCCAAAAGTCACTTGTGGTGGGCAAGACATTTCTCACCTCAACACAACTTGACTATGTTGTTAGTGCATCCTCACCAAGGAATGCCCTGCTATGTATACGGTGATGGAAGCACGAGAATTGGGGCACACAGATTATGTTCGGTAAGGCTGTAGAATTCAAATGGATTCTTCTAAAAAGGTATGTCTATAAACTTGAGAAAGATTTGTGTTTTTATTCTCTTAGAGAACTTATAATGATCCACGTACCTTTCTTATCGTTCATTTCTACCTAACTTGATCTGTGTTTAACTTTCTTAAATGTTTAGGTTTGAAAATAATAGTTCGGGATGTTTGGACTACATGGTACACATACCAGGTATACATAACATCATTTAAAATCAAAATCAAGGGGTTTAAGTACGCATACCCGCTTGCATACTTCTCCAGGATACGAAAATTCGTTTGCAAACCCGTATGCATACTTGACGTCGATATTCGGTAAATTTGTTTTGGCCATAACTTCTTCGTCCGAACTCGGAATGACCTCATTATTTTTGAATTATCTTCCTCTTTGAATTCTCTTCAAAATGATGATGATAAATCCTAAATTTGAATGAGTTGAGGTTAGTCTTTGTCTTGTATCTTGTTTTTGAGTAATTTGCTTCGTTTCGTCGCACTTGTTTTACTTCTGTTGGACTTGGGAACTTGGATTCTTGGAGTAATTCTCTTATAAGCTCATTTGTAGCTTTTACAAGAATGATGTTGGTGAATCACAAAAAAGGAAGTTCAATAATAGGCAGTAGTACGCATTGTTATGGGATTCTTGAATGTTCACAATCATCTAATGTGAACTATGATGCACGGTCTTTAATGAATTTGTATGTTCTTCTTTGTTAAGAAAATATTTTTATATGCCTTTGGTAACCACTCTTGGTGTAAATCCGTGCGAAAAAGATTGATTCTACCTTCAAAGGGTAAAGATTGTTTTTGCAGTATTAATCTTTATTGGTTTTATATATTGCAATTTGTTATGGGATATGTGTTTGCGTCCGTGAACTTTGATTGTCCCGTACTTTGTCAAAAGTTATCTCTTTCATATATTTATATGCATGTATTGATAAAAGATTGATGAACTTTTGACATACAAAAGTTAAAGCCTTTTATGTCATTATTTGATAGAAGAAAGGATAAAGCTTTTGTTTACAAGGATTATGTCTATTATATGTCGTTATGCAAATAGTGATGAAAATAGAATGAATCTATGTTTATTCCGCAGTACTGATCTTCCCTGATCCATATTTTATGTATATACTGTGCGGCTCCGTAAGTCTTCTTATGTGAGCATTTCCAACTAGATTAATCATGAGTTCTTTTCTGGTTAATTTGGTTGAGTATTCCGATTAAATTAATCACGAGTTCTCTTGTGGTTAGTTTAGTTGAGATTTTTGGATACAAAATCATTTTTATTTTGTGATTTTTGATGTCCAAAGAAATCCTTATTTTCTTGTGAAATTAAGGTCGCTCTTGTTGTTCTTTCGGGAGTGACATTTTATAGGGGAGAGTTCTTAATTGAACTTGTGCTTAATTGTCAAATCTTTGTGGGGAGTGCGGCTGTGGAATATTAAAGGGATTATCTTGTATCTTTATAAACTCCTTGATGAATGCATTTAGCTTCGGCTATATGATAGCATCTAAATAGTTGATATGTGCTTTATTTTGGTCATGAAATGTCTCAATGGAAATATCATTAGGATCCCACTAGTTTTCGTATCTTTGCCAATTTTATTGACAAAAAGGGGGAGAATTAATGTGTAGTTCACACTACAAATATGTTAGAGCATAGATTGGTCGACCTCGCATGTGTTGCTATATCAAGCATGTTTGTCAATGTTAGTGATCAAAACTATGAGTCTTGGTTTCTAGTCTATTATAGTTAAGTCTCGGACTAGGATAGAAAAGTGTAGTTGAGCTCAAGGACTTCATGGCGATTCATCATACAACGACGAATATCTACTCAAGGAACCGTGGAACTTCATCAACAAGAATGTATGTGGAGACTTGAACTTATCTATCACTCAAAAGTCTATCTATTCTATCTCCTACTTCTTATGAGACAAAAAGTCGTATGCTGTATAGACTGGATCATCCACATTTGACATTTCGAGCCAAGTGTTCACTACTTATCTTTTTCTCGAAATAGTGTGTTGGTAAAGTGTTTCGCTTTGATCAAGTTTATCTTCACCTAGTGACGAAAGTCATGAAAAGTTTCAATTACTTTGAGAATTGCTCTGACGTGAAACGGTCTGTGAATAACGGCTATATAACGTCCTCTGAGAATGTCTCAATGATTGGAATGAGAGTTTAGATTACATAACCATGTATTCCTTAATCCGAAGTTTTCGAACTTTGTTGATTGAGAGAAACCGGAGGAATTGTCTTTGCCAAGTCCGCAAACTGACGGAAGTTCTATTGCCGAGAATTTCTGCAGGGATTTTCCAAAAACTCGTTTCGTGTTTAGTCCGCGAACTGGCGGAAGTCTCTTTGCCGAGATTTTCTGTGGAGTTTGGAAAACTCTGCCGGTTGCCTTCCGCGAACTTATTTGTGAGCTTAAGTGGTTATAATCTAAAGATGTGCTCTGAACATGAAACTTAAATTACTAAGGAATGATTTATGCAAACCGTGGATATAAAGTTCATAAGCCGATTCATCGAATTGAATCATCTTTGTTTAAATTGTGTCTTGTGTAGTTATATAAGATCTCATATCAATTGAACAACTCTCTAACTAGTTCATTTGAGTTAATTGAACTAGTTATGGTGAAGAAGAACTATGTTAATATGAATTGCTCATATGGTTAACCTTTTGGGTTACTATGTTGAACCAACATACACGTACACGTTTGGGCATGGTTTTCACAAACCCAGTAAACGTCTACCCAAGTGTGTGTGACAAGCTATGTTTTCAATCTAACGGTTGAGAAATATTAGCTTGAATCTAAATCAAGTTTTCATCTAACGGTGAATATGGATTGCTTTGCAACTAAGGCAAAACCCTGATTTGAAGGCTATATAAAGGAGACATCTAGCATTGTGCAAAACTAATCCCCACACGTCTGTGTGATACTAGTGCGCTCGCTAGAGTCGATTCTCCTTTAACCTTTGGTTTTCTTCTCTAAAACAAGGTTAAAGACTTAAAGACTTCATTGGGATTGTGAAGCCAGACCGATACTACTTTTATCGTAGGTGTGTGATCTGATCTTGCATCTTCTATCGTACGAGTAAAATCTATTGATTGGCTTGAGATCGTGATACACGAGGATTGGGCTATAAGGGAATATATGCTTCAAGTACTAGCAAAAAGGTAAAATTTGTCAAGGCTAGTGATTCTTCTCAACAAAAGGTTTCCACTGATGGCAAAAGTGAAATTCCTTCTCCGGCAGTTAAGGTTCAAAAGAGAAAAGTTTATCAACCTCTAAAGTTAGCACACACAGATCGAGGTAAGAACATTCCTTATGTTTGCCACTATTGCGGAAATAAAGGTCACCTGGAAAGGAGATGTCATTTCCGTATAAGGAATGAGAAACTTCATGATATTCTTGTTTGGGCATCACAAGAAGTTGTGAAACCAAGATCATACGTTAAGACTGATCCTCTTAACGTGACAGGTTGTCATTTTCCAACCTTTAGGAAAAGGAATCAGTGCTATGATAGACCTAGATTTTCCTATAAACGTCGTACGAATCCTTTTCATAATCGTAATGGTTATCAAAAGGATAACTTTGTAAAGACGAAGACAAGATCCGATGCTCCCAATTGGAGAAAGACTAACTTGCAAAAGAATAATCAATCCAATTCCCTTCCAAGAATTCTAGAAGAGAGTGATGGGAAGAAGGTTCCGACTGTTCCTAAACGCACTCAGAAGTGGATACCGAAGAAAGACAATGATGTTTTTAGTGTGAAAAGGAATGATCTTCCAGAAAGCTCCATGACTATGGAAAAGGCAGTATCCATGATGTTGGAACTTAACAAGTTTTTTGAAAAAATGGAATTGGATGTGAAAGGTTCTAAAAGTGATCTCTTTCATGATAATCCAAAGGTCACTTTTGGTGAGCAGGACTTTGTTCACCCCAACGCAACTTGATTGTGTTGGAAGTGCATCCTCACCAAGGAATGCCCTGATTTGTATACGGTGAGTGAACCACAAGAATTGGGGCACACAGATTATGTTCGGTAAGGCGGTAGAATTCGATTGGATTCATCTAAAAAGGTATGTCTATAAACTTGAGCAATATTTGTACTTTTATTTGCTTAGAATACTTATAATAATCTTGCTTATCGTTCATTTCTACCTAACTTGATCTGTGTTTAAGGTTCTTAAATATTTAGGTTTGAAAATAATAGTTTGGGATGTTTGGACTACATGGTACACATACCAAGTATGCATAACAGCATTCAAAATCAAAATCCAGGGGTTTAAGTTCGCAAACCCGTATGCATACTTGATGTCGATATTCAGTAAACTTGTTTTGGCCGTAACTTCTTCGTCCGAACTCGGATTTACCTCATTCTTTTTGCATTCTCTTCCTTATTGAATTCCATTTAAAATAGAGATGAGAATTGTTGAATTTGGATGAGTTAATATTGGTCTTTGTCCTGTCTCTTGTTTTTTTAGTGTTTGCTCCGTTTCGTTGCACTTGTTCTATTCTCTTGGACTTGGGCACTGGGATTCTTGGAGAAATCATATTCTAAGCTATTTTGTGGTTGTTACAAGACTGATGTTGGTGAATCACAAAGAAGGAAGTTCGAGAATGGGTAGTAGTTCACATTGCTATATATTCTTGAGTGTTCACAATCATCTGATGTGAACTATGGTGCATAGTCGTCAATGACTTTGTATGTTCTTCTTTGTTAAGGAAATCTTTTTATACGCTTTTGGTAACCACTCTTGGTATAAATACGTGCGAAAAAGATTGATTCTACCTTCTAAGGGAAAAGATTGTTATTGCAGTATTAATCTTTATGATTTTGTGATATTGCAATATTTTTATGGGATATATATTGTTTGCGTCCGTGAACTTGAAGGTCCCATATGTTGTCAAAAGTAAAGTCGTTCATGAATTGGTTTTCGTATTGATGAAAGGACGAATGGACTTTTGACAAATACAAAAGTTATACCTATGCAGTCATTTATTTGATGGAAAATAGGATAAAATCTTTTGTTTGACAAGGATAAAGTCTATTATGTCGTTATGCAAATAGTGATGGAAAATAGAATAGATCGTTGTATATTATCCACGGTATTGATCTTCATTGATCCATTTTGTTATGCTTTACCGTGAAGGCTCCATGGTGTATCTTATGTTGAGCACCTTACAACTATGTCGATTAATGTTGGCCTTGTTGGTTTTTCCATGAGATGCTATATGTTGAGCATTCTTGAACTAAATTAATCATCTTGATTGGTTATTTAGTTATTTGCTCCAAAAGTCTTCTTTTGTCGAGAAAAATCTTTTGACGATTAAATTGATTGCTTCGGTGATTAGTTTGATTGTGTATTCCAATTAGATTAATTATAGGTTCTCTTGTAATTAATCTAGTTGAGTTTTTCATATATTCCACAAGTTCTTGGGTTGAGTATATGAACGGCTATACTAATCATGTTCTATTGGTTGATGTAGTCGTATATTCCGTAAGGTTTTCCTTATGTTGAGTATTTGAACGATTAAGGTAGTCATCTCCGTGTGGTTATCTTAGTCGTAGCTCTGTGAGTTTTCTTATGTTGAGAACAATCAATTAAATTGATCGCTTTTGTGGTTTGATTTAGTTGCGTATTCCGGTTAAATTAATCATGAGTTTAATTGTGATTAATTTGGTTGAGTTTTGGATATAGAAAATCATTTCCATGATTTTTGGTGTCCAATTAAAAAATCCTTCTTTTCTTTCGAAATTAAGGTCGCTCTTGTTGTTCTTTCGGGAATGACATCAAATGGGGGAGAGTTCTTTTGAACTTGTGCTTAATGGTAATATCTTGGCGGGGTGTGCGGCTGTGGAATTTTATAGGGGTTATCTTGTATCTTAAAACTCCTTGATGAATGCATTTAGCTTCGGCTTTATGATTGCATCTAAATTAAGTTGGTATGTATTTTTTCTTTTAGTCTATGAAATATATTTTGTGGAAATTTCATTATGATCCCGTTCTTTTACCTTTGCCAATTTTATTGACAAAAAGGGGGAGAAATAATGTAGTTCACACTACAAATATATATGTTTTTCGGATCATTGTGTAAGGGGGGGTGGTTTCCATGATCGAGATGGAGTATTGACTAAGGGGGAGTGATACATATCACCATAGTATTGTAGTTAAAGTCGTGATGAAATTGGACTTTGATGTTACATAATGATACTATGACATTGTATAATAATGATCGAGCATCTCGATTTCTCTCATTTTTATAGCTACGGATCTTCAACAACGGTGGTGCTAAACTTTACAACCTTTGGGATCATTGGAGTACTTGGAAGTATGAAGATTTCAAGGAACGTTGAAGATTAGACTATGGAATAAGAGCCACTAAAGTTTATCTTTTTTGTATTCCATATGTGTTAATAGTTTTGTCACTAAAATTGACAAAGGGGGAGATTGTTAGAGCATAGATCGGTTGACCTCGAATGTTTGTCAATGTTAGTGATCAAAACTATGAGTCTTGATTTCTACTCTATTATAGCTAAGTCTCGGACTAGGATATAAAAGTGTAGTTGAGCTCAAGGAATTCATGGCGATTCGTCATACAACGACGAAGATCTACTCAAGGAACCGTGGAACTTCATCAACAAAAAGGTATGTGGAGACTTGAACTTATCTATCACTCAAAAGTCTATCTATTCTATCTCTTACTTCTTATGAGACAAAAAATCGTATGCTATATAGACTGGATCATACACATTTGACATTTCGAGCCGAGTATTCACTACTTATCTTTTTCTCGAAATCGTGTCTTGGTAAGGCGTTTCTCATTGATCAAGTTTATCTTCACCTAGTGACGAAAGTCATGAAAAGTTTCAATTACTTTGAGAATTGCTCTGAAGTGAAACGGTATGTGAATAACGACTATATAACGTCCTCTGAGAATGTCTTAATGATTGGAATGAGAGTTTAGATTACATAACCATGTATTCCTTAATCCGAAGTTTTCGAACTTTGTTGATTGAGAGAAACCGGAGGGATTGGCTTTGCCAAGTCCGCGAACCCAGTCCTTGAACTCAGTCCTCGAATTGACGGAAGCTCTCTTGCCAAGAATTTCTGCTAGGATTTTCCAAAAACTCGTTTGCGTGTTTAGTCCGCGAACTGGCGGAAGTCTCTTTGCCGAGATTTTCTGCTGAGTTTGGAATACTCTGCCAGTTGCCTAAAGTCCGCGAACTTGTTTGTGAACTTAAGTGGTTATGATCTAAAGATGTGCTCTGAACATGAAACTTAAATTACTAAGGAATGCTTTGTGCAAACCGTGGCTATAAAATTCATGAGCCGATTCATCGATCGAATCATCTTTGTTTCAATTTTGTCTTGTGTAGTTACATAAGATCTCATAGCAATTGAAAAACTCTCTAACTAGTTCATTTGAGTCATTGAACTAGTTATGGTAAAGAAGAACTAGGTTAATATGAATTGCTCATATGGTTAACCTTTTGGGTTACTATGTTGCACCAACATACACGTACACGTTTGGGCATGGTTTTCACAAACCCTGTAAATGTCTACCCAAGTGTGTGTGACAAGCTAAGTTTTCGATCTAACGGTTGAGAAATATTAGCTTGAATCTAAATCAGGTTTTCATCTAACGGTGTATATGGATTGCTTTGTAACTAAGGAAAAACCCTGATTTGAAGGCTATATAAAGGAGACATCTAGCATTGTGCGAAAATAATCCCCACACGTCTGTGTGATACTAGTGCGCTCGCTAGAGTCGATTCTCCTTTAACCTTTGGTTTTCTTCTCTTAAACCAGGTTAAAGACTTAAAGACTTCATTGGGATTGTGAAGCCAGACTGATACTACTTTTATCGTAGTTGTGTGATCTGATCTTGCATCTTCTATCGTACGAGTACAATCTATTGATTGTCTTGAGATCGTGAGAGTTCTCCGATAGGAAAGATAAAGATGTCACAAACATTTTCGTCTCACTATTTGTGAATCCTCGACAAACCGCTTGTGTAGTCAAGAAGGATTGTTGAGAGGTGATTGATTAATCTAGGCTGTTCTTCGGGAATATAAGACCGGATTATAAATTGGTTCATGTTCACCTTGATTTTATATCTTAAGACGGAACAAAACCTAGGGTTTTTCGGTGGGAGACATATTTATCCTTTGATAGACTTTTCTGTTTGAGACAGATTTTTTTATTATCAAGTCTGCGATTTTGGGTTGCAGCAACTCTTAGTTGTGGGTGAGATCAGCTAAGGGAATAAAGTGCGCAGTATCCTGCTGGGATCATAGGCGTATGAGTATAACTGTACCTTGAATTAGTGGGAGACTGATTGGGGTTCAACTATAGTCCAGTCTGAAGTTAGCTTGGAGTAGGCTAGTATCTGTAGCGGCTTAATACAGTGTGTATTCAATCTGGACTAGGTCCCGGGGTTTTTCTGCATTTGCGGTTTCCTCGTTAACTAAATTTTTGGTGTCTGTGTTATTTCATTTTCCGCATTATATTTTTATCTTTATAATTGAAATAATACAGGTTGTGCGTTAAAGGTTAATTGATTGGAGATCCGACCTTGTGGTTGTCGATTTCATTGATTAACACTTGGACATTGGTCTTTGGTAACGTCCAAGTTATTCCTTGTATTTGATAAAGACTCGATATTGTTTTTAGATTGAGTAAAAATCAAATCAAGAGAGAGATATTAACTCCTTGAAATACTTTTATCTAGATTGAGTCTGACTGTCTAGTTGATTCTCTAGCAAAGTATTTCGGAGTTAGTCCATACAGATTGCTAAGCGAAATATTGGGTGGTGTTGTTAGACCCCCGCTTTTTCAAAATACATATGGTTTTAGGATCATTATGTAAGGGGGAGTGGTTTCTAAGTGAGATGGATTATTGACTAAGGGGGAGTGATACATATCACCATAGTATTGTTGTCGAAGTTGTGATACAATTGAACTTTGATGTTGTGTAATAATACTATGACACTATGTAACAATGATTAATAACTCTTGTTTTCTCACTGTTATATCTACGTATTTTCAACAACGATGATGCTAAACTTACAACCTTTGGAATCATTGGAGTACTTGGAAGTGACGAAGATTTCGAGTAATGTTGAAGAACCAAGGAGATCATGCATGTGGAAGAGAAGCTACAAAAGTTTATTTATTTATTTTGTATTCCATATGTATTAATAGTTTTGTCACTAAAATTGACAAAGGGGGAGATTGTTAGAGCACTGCTCGGTCGAACTCGCATGCGTTGCTATCTCAAGCAAGTTTGTCAATATTAGTGATCAAAACTATAAGTCTTGATTTCTAGTCTACTATTAGCTAAGTCTCGGACTAGGATACAATGTGTAGTTGAGCTCAAGACTCCATGGCGATCATCATACAAAGACGAAGAACTATTCAAGGAACTTGAGGAACTTCATCGACTAAAAGGTATGTGTAGATTTGAGCTTATCTATCACTCAAAAGTCTATCTACTCTATCTCCTATCTTGAGACAAAAGTCATATTGCTATATAGACTATGATTATACACATTTGCTATTTCGATCCGAGTTTATCTCGCTTATCTATTTTTCTAAATATGTGTTGGTAAGCTTTCGCTTTGGCCAAGTTCATCTTTACTAGTGACGAGAGTCATATTAAGTTTCAATTACTTGAAAATTGCTTTGACGAAATATGGTTTGTGAATAACAACTATATAACGTCCTCTAATAATGTTTTAATAATTGAAATAAGAGTTTAGAATATACAACCTTGGAAGGATATAAACATTGTGTGGTAACACATACGTGTGTAAGTCCTTATTCCTTGAACCAAAGTATGCGTACTTTGCTGCTCAGGAAAACCTGAACTAAAGTCCGCGTACCAGTACACGCACTTTCGGAAGTTCGCGTCCCGTGAATTTCTGCTGGAGTTTGCGAACTGAAAACAAACTTATTCTGAGTACTTAAGTCTGCGTACCGGTATGCGTACATAAGTTGGTTGTTTTCTAAAAATGGTTATTCGTGAACTTAAACTTATATAAACTAAGGAATTCATAATTGCAAACCGTGGCTATAAAGTTCATGAATTGATTCGAGTGAATCAAATCGTTTTTGCTTCGATTGTGTCTTGTATACTTCTATAAGATCTAAGCAATTGAAAAACTCTCTAACTAGTTTATTTGAGTCATTTGAACTAGTTGTGGTAAACAAGGATATATTTGATATGGAAGTGCTCATATGGCTAACCATTTGGTTAGCTACTGTTGAACCAACTAAGTGTACATGTTTGGGTACGGTTACACAAACCTAAATAAACGTGCATTTCATTCGTGTGTAACAATCTAAGTTCGATCTAACAGCTGAAATATATTAACTTGAATCTAATCAAGTTTTCATATAACGGTGAATATTGAATGCTTTGTTACTAATCTAACATTGATTGCAAACCCTGATTTGAAAATCTATATAAAGGAGAATTCTAGCAACTGGGAAACTTAATCCCCACCGCCTCATGTATGATACTAGTTGTATTATCTAGAGTCGATTCTCCTTTAAATTTAGGTTTCTTCTCGAGACCCTATAGGTTAACGACTTGAAGACTTCATTGGGATTGTGAAGCCAGACCCAACTATTTTCTTTGTAGTTGCATGATCTGATCTTACTGTTTCTATCATATTTGAGTACAATCGTAAGATTGGCTTGAGATTGATTTCTCCGAAAGGCAAGATATAAAAATAGTCACAACCATCTTCGTCCTATCGTTTGTGTTTCCACAATATCTTTTTTCGCTAGTCGATTAAGATTATTGTGAGGTGATTGATAATTCCAGGTTGTTCTTCGGGAATATAAGTTCGGGTTATCAATTGGTTCATGTTCACCTTGATTTATCAAAAGAATGAACAAAACTCGTAGGTATTTCTGTGAGAGACATATTTATCTATTACCGTAGACTTTTCTATATGATACAATTTTGTTTATTAAAGTCTTCGACTTTGGGTCGTAGCAACTCTTAGTTGTGGGTGAAATCAGCTAAGGGAATCAAGTGCGTACTATCCTGCTGGGATCAGAGATGTAAGGAGCGCAACTGTACCAGTGTGAGATTGATTGGGGTTCAACTACAGTCCAGACAGAAGTTAGTTTGTAGTAGTCTAGTTCTGTAGCGGCTTAATACAGTGTGTGTTCAATGTGGACTTGGTCCCGGGGTTTTTCTGCATTTGCGGTTTCCTCGTTTACAAAACTTCTGGTGTCTGTGTTATTTCTTTTCCGCATTATATTTTGTTATATAATTGAAATATCACAGGTTGTGCGTTGTATCGATCAATTGTGAAATCCAACCTTTTGTTGTTGATTGGAAATTGATTGATCCTTGGATGGGTACCATCCAAGTTTATATCTCTTATATTCAATCGGGCTCGCAGATTTATATTTGCTGATTGCAGATTGAATTAGAGATTGAGATACTTAACTCCTTGATATATCTTTCTTAAACCCCCGCATTTTCGTACTTAGTCCATACAGATTGCTAATCGAAATATTGGGTGTGGTTGTTAGACCCCCGCATTTTCAACAACTTCCCTAATTTTTAGGTCCTTTGATTTCTGAAAGTGGGCAATTGATTCTTCTAAGTTATAATCGGGAGGTGCATCCTCACTCATATTTGAACTCTCTACGAGTATATCTTCTTTATCTAAGGGTAATGTTTCTAAATCTCTAGACTCCAAAACAGTATTCTCAAAATAAACTCGTTCCTCTAAACCATTATTAGCTTTGTAATCAAAAAGAAATACTACATCGTCTAAAACGGGGGTATCTCTAGTCAAATCCTCGTCCTTTTGAATAGGTGAATAATCATTAAAATTATTTGGATTTAAACTAGAAATAACATGGTCATTATAAAGCTCAGTTGGAGTAACAAATTCCTGATCACTATGCCTACATATTTCAAATTCTTCATCAACAATATCCTCATCATAATCATCATTATAATAGCATGAAAATGGTTGAACCTCATCTAAACATGTAGTGTTACCAATTCTAACCTCGTTATCTTAATTATGTGAATAACTATCTTCATTTTCAAGGGTATTATTGGAAACACTATATTGGAAATTAAGATTATTTTGAACAAGTCTTTCGTTCGTCTCAGCCATCAGCTTTAGGGAGTCCTCTATAGAAAGTTTTCTTTCATCATAAACTAAGTTATTCATTTCAGCTATCTTACGTGTCGACTCCTCTAATTTCCTGAGGGACTCTTCTAAAGAAGAAATATAATAATTTTGCTCGTATGACCGGTGCGTGTGTGGATAGTAATTGGGCTCACCATGGTATGAACCATAACCTTCAAAAGGTTGATGTTCCCAACCACTATTCACAGTATGGTCATAAAAATAATAATGTCCATTTTGATCAATCGGATAATCATTGTATTGGCTATTGTAATACTAGTTCGAAATTTTATGTACACGTGCAAATGCAAATGCTGGGGTTGACTATTTCGGTTAATCTTGGGTTACCTTTAGCAGAATATACCTACAGTCAAAGACTGGTCAAAGGTACGAGGCTAAGGCTTATGGTGTTTCGGATGATAACGCCCAAAGGGTTCTCCGTACTATCCCACATATTTTCCTAATAATCGGTGCTAGACGATGCAATAATGTTGTGCACGTGTGTGTTTGTGTTCGTGCTTTCAGAGGTTCAACACAAAAGAAAAACCACTGACAAGGGATTCCTGGGTGGAAATAATTTTACCTCCCTTACCAGAGGGTCCGCGACAGTATCGTAACTGTCATCCTTCCATGCAACAGTTTTATTTAAAATCAACCGGTTTTAAAAATAATAATAATAATGTCCAAAAGAATGTCCCAAAAATAAAGTCCAAAAAGTCCAAAAATAAAAAGAAAAATTACAGAAAATACAACAAACTCTAATACAGTTTTCTAAAAATAAAAATCTAAAAAATAAAATAAGAATCTTCTTCACTCCTTTTGGTCTCCTCTTTTCTTTCCCTCTTTGGAGGTGCTTTCCTTTTATAGCACTTTTCCTTTCCTTGTAGCTTCACTCCAAATCTGAAAAGAATTGAAAAATACCAAAGGCGTAAAAGAGAAAAAAAAATCTAAATCTAAATAAAAATAAATCTAAAGCCTAAAACCTAAATACAACCCCGCGTCGGCGGCGCCAAAAATTGATATAGTTTAGTTGTAGAAAGTGGTAGTAAAAGTTCGTTCAACTCGGGCTTGTAAAGGTTTGATTTAAGAAAACACCAAAGAAAATATATTCACAAGATTGTCACAATATCGAGATATTACTAAGACTCGGGATTCCACCAAACTCCATAATCATGTTGTTCAAATATTAATTCTAGACAATTGAAAATGTGTGGGTCTAACAACCTCACCTAATATTTCGATTAGCAATCTGTAAGGACTAACTCGAATATACTTTTAAGAGAATCAACTAGACAGTCAGACTCAATCTTAATAAAAAAGTATATCAAGGAGAATCAACTAGACAGTCAGACTCAATCTTAATAAAAAAGTATCTCTCGATTTGATCTATACTCAAACAAATAGAAATCTGTGAGTCTTTATCAAATACAAGAGATATAAACTTGGATGGTACTAAAGACCAATATCCAAGGATCAATCAATTTCCAATCAACAACCAAAGGTTGGATTTCACAATTGATCGATACAATGCACAACCTGTAATATTTCAATTATATAACAAAATATAATGCGGAATAGAAATAACACAGACACCAGAAGTTTTGTTAACGAGGAAACCGCAAATGCAGAAAAAACCCGGGACCTAGTCCAGATTGAACACCACATTGTATTAAGCCGCTACAGACACTAGCCTAGTACAAACTAACTTCGGTCTGGACTGTAGTTGAAACCTAATCAATATCACACTGATTCAAGATAAAGTTGCGCTCCTTACGTCTCTGATCCCAGCAGGATACTACAGACTTGATTCCCTTAGCTGATCTCACCCACAACCAAGAGTTGCTACGACCCAAAGTCGAAGACTTTAATAAACAAATCTGTATCACACAGAAAAGTCTACGATAATAAATAAATCTGTCTCCCACATATAAACCTACGAGTTTGTTCCGTATTTTGATAGAAATCAAGGTGAACAGGAACTAATCGATAACCCGGACTTATAGTCCCGAAAAACAGCCTAGAATTATCAATCACCTCATAATAATCTTAATTGTATGGTAGCGAAACAAGATATTGCGGAATCACAAACGATGAGACGAATATGTTTTTGATTTCTTTTTATCTTGCTCTATCGGAGATATAATCTCAAGCCAATCTTACATTGAACTCATACGATAGAAAATGGCAAGATCAGATCGCTCAACTCCAAGAGAAGTAGTTTCGTCTGGCTTCACAATCCCAATGAAGTATTTAAGTCGTTAACCTACAGGGTCTCGAGAAGAAACCTAAGGTTAAAGGAGAATCGACTCTAGCTAAACCAACTAGTATCACACAGGAGGTGTGGGGATTAGTTTTTCCAGTTTCCAGAGTTCCCCTTTATATGGTTTTCAAATCAGGGTTTGCAATCTATGTTAGCTTAGTAACAAAGCATTCAATATTCACCGTTAGATGAAAAACCTGATTTAACCAAGCTAATATATCTCAACCGTTAGATCGAAACTTATCTTGTCACACACAAATGAAATGTATTTCATTTAGGTTTGAGTAACCGTACCTAAACGTGTACACTTAGTTGGTTCACAAATAGTTAACCAATGGTTAGCCATATGAGCACTTTCATATTAACCGTATTCATCTTTATCATAACTAGTTCCAATGACTTCAAAAGAACTAGTTGAAGAGTTTTTCAATTGCTTAGGTCTTTATGCATAGACACACTTGAAATGAAATCGGTTTGATTCGTTTGAATCAATTCATGAACAATATATCCACGGTTTGTAAAGATTGCATTCCTTATAATTTATTGTTTTAAGTTCATGAACTACCGATTTGAACCAGCTTGGGTACGCGTACCTTAGATACTGGATTTTGAGTTGGTTTTGGTTTCCAAACTCAGCGAATTTTTCGGGTGAAAAACTTCCGCCAGTACGCGTACCTAAGGTGTCTGGTTTATGAGTTCGTAAACTCCAAACTTAGCAGAATTTTCCGGGAGGAAAAGTTCCGCCAGTGCGCGTACGGGTACACGTACCTAACCTGTCTCCTTCACCAATACCGCATGCACACATATGCACGCATTTGGTTTCCGATACATGGATTTATACACTAATGTGCGAACACACTATATATGCTTATATCCATAGGTGGTAATCTCAACTCCACATTTGAATCATTGAAACATTCTTCTATAATGTTATAACAGTCGTTATTCACAACTATCGTCATCAAAGTTATTTTCAAGATTGAAACGTCATCATGACTTTTTTCACGGGTAAAGATGAATAATGATTAAAGTGAAAGCTTACCAATACATATTTCGAGAAAAAGATAGGCGAGTAAACTCCGCTCGAAATAGCAAATGTGTATGTATGAAAACTATCATACTTATACGACTTTTGTCTCAAGAGTATGAGATAGAGTAGATAGACTTTTGAGTGATAGATAAGTTCAAGTCTCCACATACCTTTTAGTCGTATGAAGTTTCACTGGTTCCTTGAGTAGTTCTTCGTGTTTGTAAGATGATCGCCATGGAATCTGGAGCTCAACTACACTTAACTATCCTAGACCGAGACTTAGCTATAAGTAAACTAGAAATCAAGACATATAGTTTTGACAACTAAATTTGACAAACAAGCTTGAGATAGCAACGCTTGCGAGTTTGACCGACTATGGAAGGTATATGTTATGTATCGTTTATTTCGCGACTGACTATGGAAGGTATATGTTCTTGAGTTCTTCTTCTTCACCTGCAGCAGCAACTTGCCTCTTCAATTTCTTTTTTCTCGCTCTCCAGCTCGACAACACCTATGTCCGATCCCCCAAAGTCTCGATACCCCTGTGTTGGTCTTCTCCTCTCCTATTTATACACAGCAACCAATATATTCCGAGACATCTTCCACTTTCCTCCACCCAAAAGTCTCGGACTTTTGTTTCTCTTTTTATCCTCCTACGCGTCTCTGCCCTGTTCAATTCTTTCCTAAACTCTCTCATGAGATAAATTCGAATCCTACAGAAGATATTCTCGTCAACTTCCTCACGTAATTTCCCATAAGCCAAAAGATCCCGAGAATCTTTCTTATATCCCATGTACTTTCCAAAAACGAATCACCCGAGTATCAACCTGTCCCTTTTCACGTGCATGATTTAGTTAGCTTCCCTGTCTTGTTATTACAGCCCCAAAACTAATTATTCCCATAAAAATCCCGGGTTAAATCTCTGCAAAACACGATCTAACTCGTGTTTATCCAAAACAGAGCGTAATATTTTTCCGTGAAGAAATCTCACCATTTTTATCGGCCTGACTCACCCCCGTTAACGTGTTTTAACCTGTTTTGGTTGCTTCCTCCTTTGGATATCGAAACCACTTCCTAAATCCCTTAAAACTCGGTTCTCCAATCATTTAGATAACTTTCACACGCAAAGAAAATTTCCTGCCAAAATCAATTTTTTAAAATGTTGAAAATGGAGTGCCCATATCCTGTGACGGGGTGCTGATAGTAGGTGAGTTCCCCTTATCAGCTTGAGTGCCCCTTATCAACTTGAGTGCCCCTTATCCAATTAAGGGATGCCTTTAGCAATCCTCCTAGGTGCCTTTTACACTCCTCCGGGGGTGCCTTGGTGGTGCCTTTAGTAATTCCTCTTTGGGATCCAGATACCACTTTTCGCGCCAATTTCTCCGAAGAGCTTATTTCTCCAAAAACACCTAAAAAAATATAAAAAGCCAAAAATAATTACAAAATGAGCAGTAACAAAATAGATAATTGAGATCAGAATAGACACATAAATGCGTCTATCAGCAGTGTACTTACAATTTCAAAATTGGGGGATATTGTGTATCGGCATGTTGAAAGTATGAATACCATGCCGATTTGGTCGCTGCCGACATGGTATTCATACTTTTACCATGCCGGCACTGAGTTTTCAGGCGTAACAATGGCAGATTCAATGAAAAAAAATCAAATTTCAATATATTAATACCTATATATGAATAATTGGAGCACTTGTATATTCAGCTTGTTTACTTTCCTGGGTTGGTTCTTCACCTAAACCTTCATGATCATAAATATCTTGATTTAATGTTGTTGCATCAACAAATTCAATGATAATGATTTATTCTAATGATTATCAAATTAATTTATTCTTACCTAATTGGTATCATCCTATTTAGATTTGACTGAATTTGTTTTCATCCATGTGTAAACTATAAGTTGGTTTCATGTTATTTTAAATTTGGTTAAATTTGTTTCATCCATGTTTAAACTAGTACGAAACTGGTTTCACCTTGTTTTAGATACAGTTGAATTTGTTTTTATCCATGTTTAAACTAGGATGAAACCGGTTTCTTCCTGTTTTAGATTCAGTTGAAATTTGTTTTCAATGATTAAACTAGGATAAAACCGGTTTCATCCTGTTTTAAACTGAGTTGAATCCGAATTGAACTTGAAATGAGAATAACAATAGTAAAACTGGATGTATCTGGTTACATCCTATGTTATTGCTTGATGTATCCGAGTGCATCCTATGTTGACATTAAATTGATGTTAGGTATATTTATGTTCTTTATTTTCTAACCTTTGACATACATAAGCTACTGAATTAGTTCATGTGTTGCGTCCAGTTGGATCTTTATAAATCTTTATTATTATTAATCATGTTGGTGTACTTTCCTCTTTTAATGTTTGTTTCTCTAAGTTCAATTAATGGTTTCTCAATGTCACAGCTTATATTCCAAAACCTGGGCCTAATTTTTTACAACAAGTGGAAGAATTAAGATATGTAGGTTAGCACCTAAAAGAGTTTAAAGGCTCGTTGTTGCTGGTTAGGAATCAGGGATTCCGTAATGATTCAAACTTCAAAATCAAGTCTTAAAAGTAAGATTTTGTTTTAACTAGCTATTTATTTGGTTGCAAGCTACTGTACTAGTTATGCATATCCAAATTTTCTTAGTTTTGAACAAGTCTAGAGGCTGTTAGGCTCAAAAATTATGAATGTGATACTTCAATTTCAGAACCCAAGTTTGAGGTCACGTTATTAATCTACAAAAGTAGACAAATCCCACTAAATCCGCCCCTAGTACATAGATTAGCACTTGTACACATACTAAATATGATTATGCATGCATGTGTATATAGTTGAATTTACATAATCAAGACAATTGCACAATAGGCATTGTTTTGTATGTCATTTTGAATTTAGATTTCCTTATATATGTATAGTGATACTATTGTATATCTGTTACAGGGAGCTTCAATGACGGGCATTCAAATAGATGAGATCTTTAGTGAAAGCTCTGGAAGCACCATGATAGAAATGACGAGGCAGACCGACCAGGCACATCGCACAAGTACTGGTTGGGTTATTGCTGCACTTGCCCATACTACTTGTTATAAGGTTCCATGGGCACATCAGCTCGAGATAAATATTTAGTAAGTTATTAATTTGTATCAAATTTGTAGTGGCATGAAACTACACACTACATCCGATGGAGTATAAGGTGATTCCACACAACATGAAGAAACATAAACAAATATAGACACAAGGATTTACGTGGTTCGGTATGATTACCTACGTCCACGGGGTGAAAGGATGTGTATTATTATTCTTCTTCTTTGGTTACAAGTTGTACTCTCTCTCTCTAGTGGTGATGTTCTCTCAACTCAAGTAGGATGCTTTGTTTTCTCTCCCTCTCTGACCTCTCTTTCTCTCTCGACTAGCCCTTATATTTATAGGCCAAAGTCGACATACAACAAAATTACAATGTTGGTCACATTATATCATTTTAGTTGTTCTCTATCGGACCTTCACTGATCGCCCAACTTCCTGGTTTGACCGATAGTTCTTCACCCGAGGCCGAGTCTGTATCGCCTGGTTAGCACGATGTCTCCCTTCTTTCTTCTCGTTCCTTTGTTTGACCATCTTCCTTCGTCTGACTGAGTGCTTTCTGATTGTTCGTCCGACCTGTCAGAGGATAAGGGTCACATCACATCCGACACCTATTGGGCCATCACGTCCGACCCACGTGATACCTCGCTCTTTGCGCCGTTTGGTTCTATCATGTGCTTCGCCGCTCTTTTTTCTTTGGTGTATCATAGCTTAGGATCTTTCCACCTAGCCCTCTGGATTATCTACACCTACATTTATGCCCCTTCTTTCGCTCGTTTGCTTGACACGAGGGAAAGAAAATCGTTCCGTCTTCCCACGTCCTCGAGTGTGCCGGGAATTCCGCCATGCAGTCTCCCACTAAATCTCCTTTATGACTCGTAACCGTTGCTATCGGTTGAGGCGATGTACCCTATAAATACCCTCCCTTATGTTCTTACTCTCTTGTTCGCCATTTTTCAGAGAAACGAAGTGTTTTTCAACTTTCTTCTCTTCCTTCCTTTGTTGTCGACGCCATTAATTCCGGTGACTCTCTTCCCTTTTCAATCTTCGTCTTTGCTGTTTCTGTTGGTGAGATTTGCGACAGTTGTGGTTAGTTCTTTCCTTTTTCTTTTCTCTTCATCAGAGCTCGTATCTCCCTGTTCATTTTTCTTGCCATGGCTTCTTCTTCTCCGTCAATGACCGAAAAAAGGTGCGTGAGTGATACCTTCTCCGAGGGCGGTGTTGTTTCTCTCGATTCCCTTTTTTGTCTTGAGAGTCCATCCCATCACGATTATCGTGCTATAAATTCCCTTTTCCCTGATGAATCTCCTTCTTTTTCATGTAGGTCTGATAAGAGAGTCTCAAAAGACTTGTCTGATGATGAGTTTATCGAACAGTTGAAGGAAGAATTTGGCCTTCAAAACTACGAGGTATCCCTGGTCTGGGGCAAAGCGGGAGTATTGAGAAAGTCCGATGTCGAAAGATATGATCAGTCATCCGAGGCGGTTATCGTTACTCGTGGGAAATTAGAGCTCGGCCTTCGCTTTCCTTTGTATAACCCTACTAGCCCTTTCTACTATGAGGTGTTGTCGCATCTTCATCCGCCTCGGGCCTTGATCCAGTGGAATGGCAACACTTTTCGTCTCATGAATGAATGGAGAGACCGCTGATATGATTTTATATAGTGGTAAGTAGAGTTGTCGTTCACTCATACTTGTTGAAATTGTTTTTAGGATTAATAAAAGAAAAACACTAAGAATATACAAATTATGTCACAAGATGAAGAGACACTGAGACGCGGGATTTCACTACTTTTCATATTGTTGTGGTTCAGTCATTAACTCTAGATAATATAGCTCAAACAAAAGAAGTTGTGACTCTAGTTCTTTGCCAAAAATAGATTTCGTAAAATATTATTTATAAGTTATAAGCATGACGCATCTAAAGTAATTAAAACTAAGCATGCATCATCTAACAAAATAACAAGTAATTAATAGAAATCATAAAGCAGTTAAATCTATGCAAAAAGTCAATAAAAGAATTAATTCATTTACCACAATCATGAAAAGTTTCTTCCTCCGTTGTCCCAGTGATGGGGTTTAGCTTCTCATGGTGAAAACACTCTCAAAAGATTTTTTATTACTCAAAAAGTGCTTACAATGGTGAAAATGGAGAACATAATCAAAGCAGCTAGTTTGCAACGCTTTATGAGCGTTACAGACTTGTTTACAGAACGGGCGTAGCGAACTGAAGATATACGTTACTGATGGACCGTTACAGACTTGAAATATACGACCCTAGAAAACGACTGTCCTTAACAGCTAATGTTCTTTATGTTCATCTTCTCTGCAACAGCAGAAACTCCTCTCTGCAACTCGTGATTTGATCACTCTGTTGCTCTATGTTCTAACCCCTCACTCTCCATCCCCTTTTATGACAACCCAACACCTATTTATAACCCAGCAGCAGCAAAATATCACGTAATTACTTCATATAATTCTCCATTACTCGGCATTATTCTTCACGGCCAGTTTAGGAAATAATTCAGATTTTTGATCTCTACACACGTTCTGAAGCTACCAAATTGCCATATTTAACTCCTTCGTACTCCAAATAGTTGTTAGGGCCTTCCAAACATGAGCAGCACACGTCTAACTCGCTGTAATCCCGTGAATATTTCTTCCAGCGTATGTGTTGCCCTGTTTTCTTCTCACGGATTATTTAGTCAAATTCAATCAAACCAAAGACCCATACCAAGCCTTTTAGGCTATATCACGTCCACCCATGAAGTTTCAGCGATTCAGTCTACCTCTAACCCATTCAAAATCTGATCGAAAAATCTGCCACGAGAGAAACGCTTCTTCCCGCCAAAAACAAAATTCGAAATGAAGAAGATGGGTGCTGTGGAGAAAAATGGGTGATGTGGACAAAAATGGGCTACATATAGTCGTGGGTGACACTTAGCAAAAATGGGGGTCCGTATAGCAAATGTCCTCCGGGGGTGCCCCGAGTAACGTTTCGAGCCGAATTTTCCAACAATATTTATTTCCAAAAAATACCTACAAACATACAAAATAACATAATAAATACGAAATAGAGTACTAACAATACGAAACATTGAGGACAAATTAAACACATAAATGCGTCTATCAAATACTCCCAAACTTATTATTTGCTATTCCTCGAGCAAAACTAAAAAATAAAATCCAACTCATTAGGTGGCCCTAGTGACCGAGTTATAGTCTCGGGTGAGTTTAACAGAGGTGTACCCACAAAAACCTTAACTCCAGACCCTAGTTATCTACGCAGAACCTTGGAAGGCACTAAAGAATCTCCTTGGTTGGCATACCTATTTACTACAGGAGGAAGTACCCTGATGCGAAATTCCAATTGATGTACACGAGTTTGCACTCAAGCATACTCAAATTCATATAAAGTGAAAGAGCTCTACTCAGATAGTTTTTGTACATCATAACCGGAGTCAACCAATCACATGGAAAGATTAAGAAGATGGATAAAGAGAAAATATAGATGGTTTAAAGTGAACAGTGTTTCCCATATCTGTCTGAAGGCCTCTGCCAAGATGGACCTATCCTAATGGACTGATACCGGTCTGACTAATATCAACACAACTGACATATACAAGGGGACCAGTGGTCGATAAACCTAACTCTAGGTCAACACAACCGGCATATACAAGGGCACCAGTGGTCGACTTTATTGAATTTATTCCGGTTGGTCTGATGGTCTGGTCTTAATAATTTTTTTTTTTTTTTGGTATCTCAATCACCCTATTTCACCCTAGCAAAGGTAACAACTTGAATCGTGTGCCCCACCAAATCACTTAAAAAATAAAAACAGAAGGATTAGGATTCAACGAGATATGGCGAAACTACCATGTTTTTTTTAATTCTAACACCTGAGCTCTGTGCTTTTATGAATATACTCTTTAGATGTTTCCATCTAATCAGATTGGTTCCTCAACTCCTACAACCAAGATGTTTCCATCCACTTAGATAGGTTAGTGCTATCCTTAATAAGCATAAATTTCTAGGCTCTGGAGTTTATTTATACTGCAACTAAAAAGTTTCTCCCATACCCCCAAACTTAAATCTAACATTGTCCTCAATGTTCTAAATATAAAATTAAAAGCATGAACAAGGAGAAAATGTTACCACTTGAAGCAAAAGAGTTAAGAAAAGATATTATCGTGTTGCATGAGCATGGGTTACCTCCCAAGAAGTGCTAAGTTTAAAGTCTTCAGCCAGACATCAAAAGGAAGTCACCTCTTAGAATCATAAAGTAATTGCCGGAATAACTGTGGATCACCAAAACCAAATAGGACTATCACAAGTAAACGGAATCCGCAACATCCCAAGAAAAATAGCAAATAAAGCACACCCTTGTCTAGTTTCCTGTTTAAGACAACTACGTCTAGCTGTGGTTCAGGTTCAGGCTCTATGAAAGGGTCTAGATAAAATATTTTCATGTGCTGGAATTCCTTAAAGCTAAGATCCGTTTCAGGTATTAGAGTTTGGAAAAACTCAACTAAGAACTTAGAAGCACATAACAACAACATGAATAATTGGGGATCCTCTAAGTCAATCAGATTTGACTCACATAGTTGACCATAATAATGGTCATTCTTAAGAAAATGTGTCGACCCTAATATCCTAAAATAATTAGGTTTAGTCTCAAAATTTAATAACCGACACATCTGAAAATCATATGTTTCCACAATTGGAAGAAAAGTTTTTGGTGGGAAAACAAAGTCAATCTTGGTACCATAGCCTGGGTTAACCACATCAACCAAAGGATGGGTTTCTAACGACTGAGCTTTTTTCTGGACATCATTAGGTTCGAGAAAACGTGTATGAAGATAATCTTGTAAGATGGTTGAGGCACGAATGTCAAGTCCTACATGACGATAATTTCTAAGAGTTAAAGAATACGGAGAATGATAATCACCCCCAAACTTAGAGTTTTCTGTGTCTCTATAAAGACTAGTCACAACTTTCCTAATTTCTAGGTCATCAGATTCCTGAAAATGGTCAATTGATTCTTCTAAGTCTGGTTCATCCTCACTCATCTCTACGAGTTTATGGTCTTCTAAGATTAGTGTTTCTAAATCGCTAGACTCTAAAACATTATTCTCAGGGTAAAATCTTTCCTCTAAACCATCATCATATAAAGGATTACCAGCGAAAGTTTCTAGTAAAGGCTCATTAACTAAGGTGTTAATCATAGTTACTTCCTCCGATTCACTGATAGGCACATCAAATAATGGATTATCCTACATACTGCAGGCTAAAGGATCATGAACTACATCGTCTAAAACGTTGGTATCTCTAGTCCAATCCTCATCCTTTTGAATAGGTGAATAATTTTTAAAATTATTTGGATTTGTACTAGAAACAACACTATCATTATAAATCTCAACCGGAGTAACAAATTCCTGATCACTATGCCTACATATTTCATGTTCTTCATCAATATTATCCTCATCATAATCATCTTTATAATAACATGAAAACGATCGAACCCCATCAAACAAGTAGTGTTACCAATTCTAACCTCGTCATCTTGATTATGTGAATAAAAACTATCCTTATTTTCAAGGGTGGTATTGGGAACACTATACTGGAAATTAAGACTATTCTGAGCAAGTTTTTCCACAATCCTATTTGTACTCTCAGTAAATTGCTTGAGGGACTCTTCTAGAAACATCTTAGTTGACTGCTCTACGGACTCTTCTGGGAGAAGAATATTATAAGTCTCTTTCATAAATAACTTCCGTGTTGACTCATTGAAACTCTTGGGAGACTCTTCTAGAGAAATAGAAGGATTGTTTTGCTCGTATGACTTGTGGGTATGTGCATAGTAATTGGGCTCACAATGGTATGGACCATAACCTTCAAAATTTTTGCGTTCTCAATCGCTATTCACACTATGTTCATAAAAAGGATAATGTCCAAGCTGCTCAGTCGGATACTCATGGTATTGGCTATTATAATACCAGTTCGACATCCTAACCGCAAGGGAATTATAAACAAACACAAAGAAGGCTGACTCGACCACAACAAGCCTATTTTATCTAGAAAACAAAAATCATGATGGCTCCACTTAGATTGTTTCTAGACCAGCTCCTAATCCTTCGAAAGGGAATTCGTTACAATTTAAGCAAACCCCTCTGGAATCAATCCGAGTCAAAGTAAGTTGAATAGAGGCAAGGGAAACTCAGTGGAGCTTTGATACCCAAGGCCTCACCGGTATTACAAGGCGGCGCAGTCACGCATTGAACTCACAGAAACCATCATGAAATTCGAAGTATGCTTAAAAGAGTAACCAATATTTTTCGAATGACTTTCCTATTAAGCTGGTTACCCTATCGGTCTCGTTCTAGTCAGTATTTTAAGCTTAGGTTCGCGTAGGTTACGTGTTCCTAAGGCGGGAAAGAAGGAAACGGTGATGAAATCCGAGTCCTTATCTTGATTTGGCCAGGCCTTTCCCTTTACTAGAAAATTAAATCCGATTTCAGGTCCTCAACATATATGCATACAAAATCATCCAGTAAACCCGCTGACAGGGGATTCGCGGGTGTTTAGAATTCTTACCTCCCGTTCTAGACGGGGGATGAACCGTTGAAGTCGACTCGGGCCACGACTCCTATGTCTTGTTCGAATCATAGGGGCCGAGGCGATATCGTAATCGCCGTCCTTCCCTGTGCAGTTTATATTTGAAACTACCCTTCCGTAGGATTTAAAAAACATTAATGTCCAATGTCCAAAAATAAAGTCCATAAAGAAAAAAGGTTCAAAAATAAAAATATGACAAAAATATAACCCTAATTACAGTTTGTAAAAAAATAAAATAAAATTATTTACAAAATCTTCTTCTTCACTCCTTTTAGATTTCTCTTTTCTTTCCTTTTTGGACTTTGCCTTTCTTTTCAACACTTTCTTTTTTTCTTAAACTTATCTCCAAATCTGAAAGCAAACAAAAATACCAAAACGCGTAAAAAAGAACAAATAAATTAAAATCTAAAAAAAAATCTATAAACAAATTCCCAGCAGCGGCGCCAAAAAATTGATATGATTTTATATAGTGGTAAGTAGAGTTGTCGTTCACTCAGACTTGTTGAAATTGTTTTTAGGATTAATAAAGGAAAAACACTAAAAATATACAAATTATGTCACAACATGAAGAGACACTGAGACGCGGGATTTCACTACTTTTCATATTGTTGTGGTTCAGTAATTAACTCTAGATGATATAGCTCAAACAAAAGAAGTTGTGACTCTAGTTCTTTGCCAAAAATAGATTTCGTAAAATATTATTTGTAAGTTATAAGCTTGGCGCATCTAAAGTAATTAAAACTAAGCATGCGGCATCTAACAAAATAACAAGTAATTAATAGAAATCATAAAGCAATTAAATCTATGCAAAAAGTCAATAAAAGAATTAATTCGTTTACCACAATCATGAAAAGTTGCTTCCTCCGTTGTCCCAGTGATGGGGTTTAGCTTCTCATGGTGAAAACACTCTCAAAAGATTTTTTATTACTCAAAAAGTGCTTACAATGGTGAAAATGGAGAAAATAATCAAAGCAGCTAGTTTGCAACGCTTTATGAGCATTACAGACTTGTTTACAGAACGGGCGTAGCGAACTGAAGATATACGTTACTGATGGACTATTACAGACTTGAAATATACGACCCTAGAAAACGACTGTCCTTAACAACTAATGTTCTTTATGTTCATCTTCTCTGCAGCAACAGAAACTCCTCTCTGCAAATCGTGATTTGATCACTCTGTTGCTCTCTGTTATAATCCCTCACTATCCATCCCCTTCTATGACAACGCAACACCTATTTATAACCCAGCAACAGCAAAATATCACGTAATTACTTCATATAATTCTCCATTACTCGGCATTATTCTTCACGGCCAGTTTAGGAAATAATTCAGATTCTCTACACACATTATGAAGCTGCCAAATTTCCATATTTAACTCCTTCGTACTCCAAATAGTTGTTAGGGCCTTCCAAACACGAGCAGCACACGTCTAACTCGCTGTAATCCCGTGAATATTTCTTCCAGCGTATGTGTTTCCCTGTTTTCTTCTCACGGATTATTTAACCAAATTCAATCGAACCAAAGACCCATACCAAGCCTTTTAGGCTATATCACGTCCACCCATGAAGTTTCAGCGATTCAGTCTACCTCTAACCCATTCAAAATCTGATCGAAAAATCTGCCAGGAGAGAAACGCTTCTTCCCGCCAAA
>NC_039366.1:68299932-68300102 GCF_003573695.1 Papaver somniferum | reverse complement strand
TGGCGCATCTAAAGTAATTAAAACTAAGCATGCGGCATCTAACAAAATAACAAGTAATTAATAGAAATCATAAAGCAATTAAATCTATGCAAAAAGTCAATAAAAGAATTAATTCGTTTACCACAATCATGAAAAGTTGCTTCCTCCGTTGTCCCAGTGATGGGGTTTAG
>NC_039366.1:68247873-68299922 GCF_003573695.1 Papaver somniferum | reverse complement strand
CCAAATTCAATCGAACCAAAGACCCATACCAAGCCTTTTAGGCTATATCACGTCCACCCATGAAGTTTCAGCGATTCAGTCTACCTCTAACCCATTCAAAATCTGATCGAAAAATCTGCCAGGAGAGAAACGCTTCTTCCCGCCAAATTTTGATATAGCGGTAAGAAAGGTTGTCGTTCACTCGGACTTTGTTGGATTGATTTTAAGTTTTAATAAAATAAAAATACTACAAATAAGAAAATATATATACAAATTTTGTCACAGGATGAAGAGACACTGAGACGCGGGATTTCACTACTTTTCATATTGTTGTGGTTCAGTAATTAACTCTAGATGATATAGCTCAAACAAAAGAAGTTGTGACTCTAGTTCTTTGCCAAAAATAGATTTCGTAAAATATTATTTGTAAGTTATAAGCATGGCGCATCTAAAGTAATTAAAACTAAGCATGCGGCATCTAACAAAATAACAAGTAATTAATAGAAATCATAAAGCAATTAAATCTATGCAAAAAGTCAATAAAAGAATTAATTCGTTTACCACAATCATGAAAAGTTGCTTCCTCCGTTGTCCCAGTGATGGGGTTTAGATTCTCATGGTGAAAACACTCTCAAAAGATTTTTTATTACTCAAAAAGTGCTTATAATGGTGAAAATGGAGAAAATAATCAAAGCAGCTAGTTTGCAACGCTTTATGAGCGTTATAGACTTGCTGTACAGAACGGGCGTTAAGAACTGAAGATATACGTTACTGATGGACTGTTACAGACTTGAAATATACGACCCTAGAAAACGACTGTCCTTAACAACTAATGTTCTTTATGTTCATCTTCTCTGCAGCAGCAGAAACTCCTCTCTACAACTCGTGATTTGATCACTCTGTTGCTCTCTGTTCTAAACCCTCACTCTCCATCCCCTTCTATGACAACCCAGCACCTATTTATAACCCAGCAGCAGCAAAATATCACGTAATTACTTCATATAATTCTCCATTACTCGGTATTATTCTTCACGGCCAGTTTAGGAAATAATTTAGATTTTTGATCTCTACGCACGTTCTGAAGATGCCAAATTGCCATATTTAACTCCTTCGTACTCCAAATAGTTGTTAGGGCCTTCCAAACATGAGCAGCACACGTCTAACTCGTTGTAATCCCGTGAATATTTCTTCCAGCGTATGTGTTGCCCTGTTTTCTTCTCACGGATTATTTAGCCAAATTCAATCGAAACAATGACCCATACCAAGCCTTTTAGGCTATATCACGTCCACCCATGAAGTTTCAGCGATTCAGTCTACCTCTAACCCATTCAAAATCTGATGGAAAAATCTGCCAGGAGAGAAACGCTTTTTCCCGCCAAAAACAAAATTCGAAATGAAGAAGATGGGTGTTGTGGAGAAAAATGGGTTATGTGGACAAAAATGGGCTACATATAGCCGTGGGTGACACTTAGCAAAAATGGGGGTCTGTATAGCAAATGTCCTACGAGGGTTCCCCGAGTAACTTTTCGAGCCGAATTTTCCAACAATATTTATTTCCGAAAAATACCTACAGACATACAAAATAACATAATAAATACGAAATCGAGTACTAACAATACGAAACATTGAGGACAAATTAGACACATAAATGCGTCTATCAACCGGGGCGAGGGTCATGGATCTGCGGCTGATTGGTCGACCTACAGGCCCGAGGATGCTCCCAAATATACTGTCGCCAATTTCCTTGTGAATTACCGGAGTGGGACATCTACCAATGGTGACCTTGATGGTTTTGCTGCCATCCCTCATCGCTTGAAGTCTATGCCCGATGGTGCTGAACGATTGATGCTGGATACTGATCCTCTAGGGATAGGTTCCAACAAGCGTGCTCTCCATACTAATGACCCATACTGGGATCGGGTTCCATTACTTGTTCGCGTCCAGATTTTGCATGGTAGCTTCCCTCCTCCTCAGTTTCCTGTGGAGCCTTACTTATTCTGGATGATTAATGATGACAAGGTATGTTGTTTTCTTTCCATTTTCTTCGATTCCTGCTGTGTCGGCTCAGGGTATTGATTAATTTCTTTTCGTAGGTTAAGCCTCAGGGCGAGCCTACCAAATCGGCTTCTATTTCCAAGAAGAGGAGCGATGGCACAAGGGTCGAGGAAGACCAGGGGAAGGTAACAAACATATAGTTTTTAATCTAAGTACATGTACTTGCCCCTGTTTTTTGCCTTCACGTGTTTTGACGTTGAACCTTGTGCAGAAAATCCCTATGCGCGAGGATGAAGATGTTGGAGGGTCCGATACTGTTGGTGGTGAAGGTTTGGCTCCAAGGCGTAATCCTCCTCGGGGGAAAGTGGCGGGGAAGGGAGTGATGCTGAAAAGTTCAGACATCGTGATCGACATCCCCGATCAAGATGATGAGGACGATATATTCGGGGACGAGCAGCTGTTTGATGAGAATGGTGGTGGGAAGAAAGAAGGGGAGATTCCCTTGGAGAATACTATTGTGACTCCTACCGTGCAGCCTGGGGCTCATGGGCCGACCGAAACATCGCTCCAAAAGCGGCCCCCAATGGATGTTGGTTCTTCCTCGAGTGTTCACACCTCTTTTACCATATCGGGCCCTCTGTGTGATTATCTTGGCGCATTACATTCGGAGAAGTTCGGCTCTTATACTGATGAGCAAATGATTGCTACCGTGCCCCTGTATCCTGACATTGCACCGGTCTTTGAGAATATGGTAAGTGGTCTATCTGAACTCCTCGTTTTGATGTTTTCGGGCCTTACTAATCTCGTCTTGGGATGAAATTTGTAGGCGTTGAATCGGTCGAGAATGGAGGTTGCACTCCGCTGACAAGAGATTAGGAGGTTGGAGGCTGCTCTCCAGCAGGAGAAGGAACGATCTCGTGGCCCGGAGATCAAACTCGCCGATGCTCAAGGTATATTGTTTACATAGTTGTGTTAATTGAGTTCTTCGTACCAATATCCTGAATCAATTATTGTTCTTCTAGCCGAAATATCTAGTATAAATCTAGATGCTTCTTCGGATTATAGGCTTATGAAGAGAAAATGGGATATCGAGAAATATCTTGTGGAGAATCTTCGACAACGAAGTTGCAATAAGGATGGGAATATAGACCGAAAGGAGACCGAGACCAACAACTTCAAGAGGAATTGGACAGATATCGCCTGTTTGAGTATGTCCCCGAGGAGATAGATAATTTGTGGGCTTGCTTGGGGATGTTTCAGAGACTTGATGGTGATAAGGCGTTACTAGCCGATAATCTGGAGATTCAAAATGGTTCCCTTAGGCTTCAAAATCGAGATCTTCATGAAGATCGGCGACGAATTTTGAGGGAAAAAGTTGTGGACGAACAGTCCAACCGAGATCTTCTTGAAAGGACCAAGGGCTTCGATAAGCTGTCCAGTGACCTAGAGTGGACCCAAGCCCAGTTATCGATGCTACAATTATCCTATAATCTTCAGAGGTCCGAGTGGAATGATCACAAGAAATATTTCCCTTCGAATGAATTCAATGAACAATACTATAATGAGTTAACTTTGAAGCTTTCTAAGGCCGAGGATGAGTTGTCCAAGTACGTGAAGTCGTTAGAATCTGTGTTGTCAACCCTATCAGGTCTCTGGGGTGTATGCTGGGGTGGCCTTAGATCGAGTTAATTTGTTTTTCTTGTTCGGCATTCTGCTATACTCCTTGTCTAACATGCTTTTGATTCTCTGTTACAGCCGAGCAGGGTCGTGTTAAGGATATGGAGAGACATGTACACAACCTCGGGCAGGAGATGGAGCAGTAGAAGAATGATGAAGGTGAGACGAAGGTTAAGATGCAAGCCGCCGAGCTGAGGTCTGAGCAGCTTTCTCAGCAGATTGTGGACGATAGAAACGCTCATCAGAGCTAGCTAGCTGAGGCGATTAAGGCCGGTGTAAACGAGTACATCACGCAAAAGCGCCGCGAGGTTTCTCAGAGAGCAGTCGGTGTTGTTCCACCCAGGAGTTGATCACGCCTTTTGTAGTGTTGCGCCACTAATTTTCCCTTTGTTGCGGGTTGTTGTAGATGGGGAAAAACGATTTGCTGGTTTTTAAGGAATTGAGGAGACGACCGTACGGAGGAGACTCCTCGAACCGAGCGAAATGTTAAACCTCAAACAGATGCATCACTGCAAAGGGGGTTGTAGATGGGGAAAACAATTTGCTGGTTTTTAAGGAATTGAGGAAACGACCGTACGGAGGAGACTCCTCGAACCGAGCGAAATGTTAAACCTCACACAGATGCACCGCTGCAAAGGGGGTGCTTTAGATTCGAGAGATCAATCTGTAGTACTCCGGCCTAAATCAAGACAATAACCGTTTCAGAGTAAATTCGGTCACAAGAGAGGATGGGTTGATCTGTAGGAGGGAAGCTGAGAAATGTGTGGAATCAATGGTAATCAAAGATTGGGGGTGTGTGAATTCTGAATACGATGAGCTCTGAGTGATTGAAATTTCTCAATTGAGAGTAGTTGCTCAATTGATGAGTTGATGATCTCGTGTTGTCAATTTGACGTTAGATTGATGATACTGATGATGCGGATCCTTCAATCATGATTCAGAGATTTATTTATATTGCTAGAACCCCATGAAGTGTGACAGTTAATGGAATCAAGGAGTGGGAAAGTGGAGATCGTGTTTGAAACCAGTTTCTCAACGTATGGAGACTTGGTTGATTTTCCACCCACTACCTCGTGAATTCCTTCAACTTATTGCACGACTTTCTCACATTCCATCGTGTATTTGAACACACGTGCTGTAGACCGCCAGACCAAAACCCTAAGTGATATCCCCCCAAAGTGACACGATTGACGTCTCGTGGATTGTTAGTCAATTGATGACTTCGTGGTTTGATGGGAAGATGAGTCCATGTAGTTGCTGAGTTGAACATGATGTTCTGAAACTCATGAGTTGAACATGTCATGAGACAGAGGTATAATTCTTACGATGAAGTGAGCAAGTATTGCTCATTCGATGGATAGTTGAATATTGATTGTTGAACCAATATTCCTTGGTTTGAGAAAATATTTATCATCTGAGCAAGTGGTGCTCATGTGATGCATTTTTGAATATTTAATCGTCTGAGCATGTGTTGCTCATCTGATGGATTATTGGTAACATACCAAAAATATTAATTAGCATACTGGTCGTTGAACCGAGCATAATTAATAAAATTAATGACCATGAGGTCGTCGTAAAATTATTAAGGTTGGAATCTGGAATGATGATCCTTGGATTCAGAAACCCTAATATGATCAATTGATGATCAATTCATGGTTCGTCAGAATTTTAACCATGGGATGAAGGAGGGAGTGACTACATGGGACCGTGGATCAACCATGTAGTGTCCATATGCTCACGTGAGCAAATACAAATAACTCCTGAAGAGTTGGTGAAGAGATGATCAAATGTTGGTTTAATCATTTATTCAAAAATGCTCGTATGAGCTTTAGGTGAGAAAACCTAATTAATTATGACGGAGTGAGGGACCGACCATGGGGTCATGAAGCCGGCCCTGGGTAGTCACGTGACCTCCTGATGATCACTCGATGAAAATCCAAAGTTTTTGGAAGAGTCTTGGACCTAATACGTGCAATTGTGCAAATTAGGTCAAAACTGTGAAACTTGATGGGACCGACTTCTGTAAGCCAAAAAGCCAATCTTGGTCAGTCAAGATAGCGCGCTCGTTTCCCCAATGCGTCTGTGTCTAAGTCCTGAGAATTTTGATATTTTCTGGCGTGCAATGAGCATCCATTCGAGAAAATATGCCAAAATTAGGGTTTCGACGAAACTGAGGAAAACACCATGAGATGATGGAAAATAATTATAGAATAAGGAATAAGGAGGCGTGGGACCGCCGAGGCCAAGGCATGGTCGTCCGGTCATGGCCACGGTCCCGTGGTGCCTTTTCCTTAATTTTATAATATTTTGATGATTTTATGAAAAATTCATGAATTTTGAGAAATTTGATGAATTTAGGGAGTTTCCATGAATTGAAGGAGTTTTCATGAGTTAAGGGAAGCAAAAAATTTTACAATAATAAAAAAAAGGACGTGTGGGACCATGGAGGCGCGACCGGCCGACTAGGGCCCGGTCCCACGAGTTTTCATAATTTTTAATATTTTTTAGGTATTTTTTCATGATTTGAGGGAATTTTTCCTAATTTTTGAGAAATACCATGAAATCAAGGAATTTGATGAATTCAAGGAAAAATAAAATAAAATAATAAAACAAGGGGCGTGTGGGACCGGCTAGGGCATGGTCGGTCGGCTAGTGGCCCGGTCCCACAAGTTTTCATAATTCTATTTATTATTTGATGATTTGTGCAAAATACCATGAAATCAAGGAGTTTTTTCATGAAATTAGAGAAATAATAATAATAATAAAATAATGAGGAACCGTGAGGTGTGGGGCCGGCTGGGATCAAGGCATGGCCGGTTGGCCAAAGGTTACGCCCCACACTTCTTTCCTTAATTTTAGATTATTTTTTACGAATTTATGAAAATACCATGAAACGAGAAGTTTCCTCGAGACGAAGGAGATTTGATAAAATGAGAGAATTTTCATCAAATCATGGAAAATAATAAAAATGCATTAAAAATATAAAACTGGCGTGGGATTGACCACGACACGGTCGGTCGGTCGTGTGTCCGTGCTCCCAGCTCCCTGGTCAATATTTTTAATTATTTATTATTTTCTTTCCTATTTTGCATAGGTTCATCGTTTCGTTGTATTTTTGAAATACTCGTTCGTGCGGTGACTGTTAGTGTATCGTCGTCACTGAATACACCTTCACCATTTGAATCGGGGCTTACTTAGAGGTAGCTCAGACGCCCGGTTGTTGATTATTTATTACTAGTTGTGGAATTCGGTGGAGAATAATTCACAAAACTGAGCAATAAGATGTTTATTATTAATTCATAAGATCAGCTGAGGATTCGACTACGAATTCACAATAATAAAGTGACCATTACCATTCCATTGGATCGTAGATTCGACCATAGAATCAGAGTAATTAAGATTTATCTATTACCATTTATGAGACCAGTTGTGGATTCGATCATGAAATCGGAGTAATGAGATAATATAGTTATTGCTATTCTATGAGATCAAGCCGTGGATTCGATCATAGAATCAGAAAAATTGTTTATTGCCATTCCATGGGACCAGTCGTGGATTCGACCATGGAATAGGAGCAACTGTTATTGCCATTCCAGGGGACCAGTCGTGGATTCGACCATGGAATAGGAGCAATAATAGATTATTCTGGGAATTCAGTAATGAATGTCAAAGAAAAATTAATCTTAATTAGGAATAATTAACTTTGTGGCTCTATACTAGCAGAGCAAGCTGTCTAGGAGCATTAATTATCCCGATAAGAGCTTGTCGATAAGTCATATCCTTTATATAGTCAGGGTAAACTCGTTGTTTGTTCTTGAAGACGTTATCGCTCTATACTAGCAGAGCAAGTTGTCTAGGAGCCATCCATCTCGTGATACTATATAGAAATAATCACTGAAAGTATTCAGTATTCATGAGATATGCCGTTGTCCTGTCGTGAACTACATATCTACATGTACTCTGAGAGAAAGTACTCTCCGTTGAGAATTCGATGAGAGACCCGTGTCTCGATACTCACGTCTGATTGTTGAATCAGAGCTTCGTATAATTATGAGTTTACGATTTTAGCCTTTGTCGAAAATCCACCATCTACATTAAGTCCCCTGCTTACTGAGGAAAGATGTGTTCCTCAGTCAGCATTAAATGGTGATTTTCCGGCCATAAATAATAATACCAGTAATTGAACTTAGTCGTAAGTTGAAACGTTACCGGATTTAGAGAGCATGAGCAAACCACGACTTTATGAAGGCTTCAATGTTATGATTGGATGGTCGTTTGATGAGCATAAATTGGTGTTGAACCGCTGGTTTGGACGACGAGTCCGTGGTCGGTTAGGATTCGCGGGTCGGGCCCAATAAGGAAATCCTTAGAAAATTAGGTTTTGGAAATAAAATTGATATAAAAGGAATTAATCCTCTTTTTTTTCCCATGACCAGCTCTCCATCATCTTTGCACCTTCACGCCAGCAGGAGAAAATTCCCGCCGCTGCCGGACCACCACCTGCCGCCGCCGTTGCCGCCGGCCGATTTCCGGCCAAACCGACCAGGTGCGTTTTTTTTTTGATGTTTGCTGATGTTGTGACCTTCATGAGTTGTTCATGTTTTTATCATGATGAAGTTATATACATGTGTGTATATTAGTGTGAGTTTTATGAAAAACCCTCGTTTTTGAAAACGTATGTTCGTTCGATCGTTAGTTTTGCAAACTAACTATAATCCCTGATTTATGAGAGATTTTTTTTTAGTATATGAACCTAGGTTCAGTGATAAAACTTAGTTTATGAGCTTTCATTTGTACCAAGGTTCTATCATAAAAGAAGTGAATTTTCATGAAATCCGAATAATCCTTCGTTTTAAAGACAAATAACGATGACACGAAGGAAAATATGTATGATGAACTTGTGTCCACTGACAAAAATTTTCTTATGAGCTTTCATGTAAATACAAAACTTTATCATATGTATGAGATGTGAGCTTTCACAATATTTTTTGAAATAAACCTTCGTTTTAAAGACAAATAATGACGATACGAAGGAAAAATAGTTATATATATGCAGCCGTGACATATATTGTGCAAAATATGATGATATATTTTATTTGCATGAGTTTTTTTTCGTTAGATAAAATCCTTGAGAATTTATGTATGCAAGTTGCATTAATTGCTGTTTTTTTTCGAAAAATCAAAATGTGGGTTTTGAGGATTCCTCAAAGATAGACAATATATTTATGATAGAATATTGTATTGCTATGAACTTCATAGGTCAGTTGTGTGAATATTCACATTATAAAAATTATGTCTGTGATTTCATGAAAAATCAGTTTCGGAAACTAAATGAAGTTTCGTTCGTTTTTTGCAGTTTTTGAAGGGACGAGCGATTTTGAGGTGTTAACTCTAGCATTACTATCACTATTGTTAGTGGAAGTATAAAAGGTAAGAGTTAAGAGTTACCATTTTTGCAGACGCTGATGTGAGCATCTTTATTCCATGATTCGTTTTTTTGCTGAATCCTGCGCTTTGTATAAATGATGCGCTAAATGTTATACATCTGTCACAGCCACTTTGCAAGAATGACTGACTCCCATGTTGACACTTTCAAAGACGATGTTTCCAGGGATGACATATCCGCGGGTGTAACTTCAAGAAATGGTACTTCTGGGACCTCTGAGTGATGGTGAGAGATCCTTCATACTGAGTTGTACTCCTGGTTATTTCATCAACTATACCACAGGATGATCATGTAGTGAGGTTTCAGATCAATGTAGACTCCTTGGAAATGGAAGAAAGTCTTCGGGGCGGAGCACCCAGAAGTAAGGACTACAGGATGTTAGCAAATGACGTGCAGTCCCCAGCCGTTTCTTTGGTGATTTGTTAGCTCCTTGTGTCATGACTTTTTCCTGCCCGTGCAATTAGGATCACGAGACCAAGGCTTTGTTATTTCTTTTCAGAACTTTTCTCCATCGATTGACGGTCTTCAACTTGTTCCCAGGCGAACAATTCAGGAATCCAGTACTAATGAAGAAGTCGATGTAAATATCTCTTTCGTGCAGGTGATCGCGGCATCTCCTTGAATGAAATAATAATAATTTTTGTTGATGAATCCAGGAAGAAATCATTGTAGATAAGAATCATGTTGATGAAGCGCACTCTTCTTTGGGAGATGGGAATATGGAGAATTCCCGAAATCCCGAACCGAATGAAGATAGCGGTGTTGTCAATGGAGATCTGGCATCGTCGAGCCTTCAAATGATTTAGAGACTCCCTTAGTAAGTATATATCCTGTAATTTTTTCAAAAAAGTATGATATCACTGATTCGTGAATGAATGAATGAAAATCCATGTGAATTTATGGATAACTTTGCCGAAATACGTCACCGGAAAATTTCAGACTTCAGATTTTACTAGAAACGTTGTAGAATCTTCGTCCGAAGTCGGATTTTCGCGGTTTGCATATGTATCTTCAAGCCCAGGAAATTTCCAAGCTTTAGCAAATAAGCTTTTGAAGTTTGAGCATGTTTAGGGCCTGAAAAAGGAAAAATAGTGAACTTCCAGGAGACCTTCAGAACTTTTTCAGATGGCATGTTGCTCCATGTTTTAGCCACATCTCTTTGCTCGTTCATCGGATTGTCATGAAATTTTGAGACGTTGTATAGGACAACCATACGAAGAGAATGGTATATAATCCATCTTCAGATTTCTCGTAGATTGCTTCCATTTCGTCTTTTAGTACAGGGAAGAGTACAGTTTCTTCAAACGAGGTTACCGTAAAACGTATTTTCATGACTTTCATGCTATTTGCTCGTGCCTTGAGTGTATAATGATTAATCTTGATAATGTTGGATTTCTTGTATGATGTATTTTATGATCTCATTTGGTTTCAAGCTTAAATGACTCTAACCTCATGTAATCTTCGTATTAGGTGCCAAATACCGAAGTTAAGGATATTGAAACCAATGAGGATAACTCAAACTGCCCTGGAGTTATTGATGAAAAGACAACCATCTCTGCACTTCAAGGTCATGAGAAGGTTGCCATCAAAGTCTTGAAAACTCAGATTGTTGCTGCTTCAGTGATAGAAGAAACCGAAACACCAGTAGAGAATACTGAAGAAACTGTTTCCCTGGAGGCTGCTCCAGTAATTGAGAACCGTATAGTGGTGCATGAATATCCAAGTGCAGGAGTTGATTTTGATCCTCCGTTCGATGCTTCACTCCCGTATCATGAACTAGTTGGCAAATTCAGCGTTCCCATTGGATATGCAGGCTTGTACGAGAAACCGTGGAAGATGTATGGGCACATCGTCGTTACCAAGGATCCGGAGCATAGTTATTTCTTGACGAGGCAAGTAGAAGCCATATTGCGTGTTATAAATGATATCCGCATCACAACTAGAAATACTGTCACCCGGGATGTACTTTTTGATTGGGAGTACAACTTGAAGAAAGCTGAAGAACTTGGATTCAATCTGAAGTGGCTTCGTCAAAAGATTGATGCTATAAGGAAAGCGGTGGAAGGTGACACTTCTTTCACCACCAGTGATGCCGTGTTGAAGAAGATGGATGAAGAAAAGCAGAAATCTTATTTTGCTGACTTTCTTTAGTTTTCTTTCCATGATATCTTGAACCTTGGACTTCTGAGAGATGTGAGGTTTTATTCTGGTCTTGATTTCTTGATCGGTTTTGAATTGTGAAATCGATCGTCTTGACAAGTGGACCGTCGGTCCCCAGTATTTTGTTAAGTCTCTCCCTTTCGTTTTCCCTTCTTCTGGTGAGACCTAGATAGAGGACCCAGGTAGAAAAATTGATGTAAAGACCTAGGTGGTCGAAGTTGGAGGTACCTTGATGAAGTATTTAGCGGAAGGACCTGGTGGACACCGATCGACTGTGGAAGTTATGAATCCCGTCTAAAAATTGTTGTTTGCATGTTGTACGCTCAGGAAGCTGTAAGAACCTCATACGACGTCGGAATCTGACGATTGACCCCAACTTTCGAAGCTAAGAGACGTAGGAATCATATGCAACCAGAATGATTAAGTTTGGAGATGTCTAGGGCAATCAATAAAGTATGCACTTTCATAACTTGTAATCCCGTGCAAATTTTCAGATTTCATAGACCTGGCAGTAAATGTCGTATCTTCCAGCTCGTATGTCTGATTGATGCGCCCTTTTGAGGATGTTGTAGAAGAGACATAGACAAACATCTTTCATTGAGGAAGAATTGTCCCATTCCTCACCCATTAGTACGTTTTTGCAAACCCATGGCATGGAGTGTGTTGTATCTCATTTATAGAGGTGATGAGAACATCTTGTAGAAGACTTTGGATTATGCCCACCAGTCGTGCCAGCTTTGGGAAGACTTTCATGTGAGCATGTTATCAGGTCTGCACATCTTGATATGAATCATTGGTCTTAGAGAAGTCCGATTCATGTGTAACACTTCAGAGAATGATTAGTTGATGAATCCCTGAGGATGTTGCTCCTGAGACCGTTGGTGGTGCTTAAACCATGAATGATTACGCTCCAGAGATCCTTGTCGATGCTGAGATCATGGATGGTGTTCCTCTAGAGATTATTGTTGATGCTGATACCATGGTTGAAGTTGTTCCAAAGACCGAAAAGGTTAGAACCATGATTATAGATATAAACTTTGCTCCTTCATCCAGTGAGCCTTTTACATTCATGAACTAGTTGATGAGTTGAGCGTCCGTAAGATGAAGGTGTACTGAGAGTTCAACCTGAATGCTCCTGAAAGCATAACTTTACCACGATCTGGCTTTGTCAGTGAGTCAACATTGTTGCGGTAGATAGCATCAGCAGTTTTCATACTGGATGTGATTGGTGAAGCGAGAAAGTTCCTCAATCATGCATGGGCTTGTGATGTAGAAAAAACTCGTTGATGAAGTTTCACGGAATTACCTCAGGTTGCCCAGTATATATTGAAGGAGTTAGTGCCATCCATGTATGAATGATGTTGCATATGCTTCAGAAGTCTTATCATGGGATAATGAAGACTTATTGTTTAGTTACACTTTGATCGTGCTGGTGTTGAATCAATGTGTCATCATCGAGATATTTGTGTTGAAGCTGTACTCTTTGATTGAGAGTACAATTTGATAGCTTTTTTAGATGCTTGAGTGTTGAAGCGTATATTCCTTAAGCATCGAATATCTTAGGGGTCTGATCGTCTCGTCCCTGGAGTATCTTCTGTTGATTCAGCATCCCTTTCGTTGCAGTAGTGGGATTCGACACTTGTGCAGACATTAGAGCTTTCTGATTTTGTGGAACACATGGACTAGCAGGAGAAACGCCCGAAGTGCTTGATTCCGAGAAACGTCAGGTTCAACCACTTGGTAAAATACTAATGCGGTGAAGCTACCATTCATAACGTCTTGTAGAGTTGCTAGCATAATTAAGTCCCCATGCTAAGATAGCATGTGGGAAATAAATGACATAGACATAGAATGAGACTTTCCTGAGCGCGGAACCTCTTGATGAATGTCTATGCATATTTTGCAGGTTCTTGCTTCAACCTCGTCGAAATTCCTCAAAGTACCCTGATGATGGAATGTCCGTCAAATCTTCTGGATCAGAACTTTCTTCGTTGGAGAGATGTGTAACCAAAGGCGCTTTGTAAGTACCCATCATTTCAGCATGGATCCACGCTCGTCTGAAGGACATGTCATATCCTGGATCTTCCTGATTATGTGAAACTTGGTTTCTGTCCAGGTTGAACTTATGTTCACTTTGAGAATGATGTATCCATAAGTATTTCTGAGCGCTCCTTCAGGGTCTCTGATTGAGATGGAGCATGAGTATCTTCTTGTCGAGCGATGCATGTGGATCCGATGGTTTTCGGTGGAATGTTGTTGATGGCGGTGTAAGCATCGATCAACGTTCTTCCAAATTCTTTTCTTATGAGATTGACTGTGGTAAGCAGTACCCAGTTGTACATCTCTTGGTCCGTGGCTGGAGGCTCAAGAAGTATTTTCGGAATGGACTTCTTGACACGATGTGGTTCAGTAATGTGAGCATGTATCTCCTTTGTGCCTTCGACAGATAACACAATTCATGTTCGACCAAGGATTGAACCGCCTCTATGATAGGTTGTTCATAGAGTGTAAAGGTTCTGACTGGGAGAGGATTCTTGTGTACTCCTTCAGTCTCCAGTTGAAGCTATTGTGGATCAACCTTCTCTTTGAAAATGTGCTTCAAAACTCCGCAGTCGCTTGTGGGATGATTGACGAACTTGTGGAAGCAACAGTAACGAGGACTTTCCATGTATTCTTCGGTTGGTTCTTTCTTGACATATGGAAACTTGATTGCACCATCTTGGACCCAGGCATCCAGGATTTCGATCACCTCTTCAATGGAAAAAGGAAAGTCAGGTGCTTCTTGATCAGGAACTCTTGTGCATTGGCCAGAGGCTTGTGCATCTTTCTTATCCTTCCTTTGTGCCTTTGAAGGAGCTGAGGTATGCTTGCGCGGAGGTTTGGATTTCCATTTTCTTCCTTCTGCAACAGTGTTTGTGGAAGGCTGGAGGTTTTACTGCTTCTTGATCAGACGTCTTCTACCTCGAGTGTCTCGCGGTTCTCCAGCCTTTGTAGCTTTTGTTCTATCTAGTAAAGCAGGAGCAGTAGTTGCCGATCTCTTCGCTTCTTCATGAAGCTCTGAGAAGGTCTTGAAACGAAGATTTTCCAATAAATCTCTGTAAACCGGGATCATGCCGTTGATACACAAGTCTACCAGTTGCTGCTCCGTGACGTTTGGATCAGGACATTCCAGGGCCTGGACTCTGAATCTTTTCACGTAGTCATTGGGATGTTCATTGTTCCTCTGAAACATTCTTCCAAGATCGGAGAGAGTAATTTGTTCTGACACGAAAAAGCATTTCCTGTAGAATGCGTTAACCATTTCTCCCCAATTGTTGATAGTCCCTGGTGCGATGTTGTTATACCAGGTGTATGCCCTGCTTTTCAGAGATTTTGAGAATTCTTTGAGACAAACAACATGATTATGTTCATGTTCCCCCAGAGCTTCGAGAAAACGAGAGACATGTTCCCGAGCATTGCCAGTTCCATCATACAAGGTGAAAGTTGGAGAAACGTAACCTTTGTGGAGTGGAATCCTCTGCGTAGCGGCAGGATAAGGAGGTTGATGACGATGGACGTGCGATGTCTTTTGTTTTCCATGGTTCTCCAAGAGGCACTCCAGATCCTCGCGAGTAATGAAGTTCGATAATTCCTTCGCTGATGAATTGTCTGCAACAGTTTTGAGGACTTCGTCGTCTTCTACTGTATGAATTGGAATTACTTCAGGATCGTTGTCTGAGGATTTCTCCTTCTCTTGAGTTTTCTATGACAGCTTATCAGTAAGAGTCTTCAAATGATCAAATAGCTTTTTCTCTGCAATAGCCATATCCATTTGATTCTTTGCAAGAGTTTCTTGCGCTTTGATAAGATCAGCTATAGTGGGTGGTGGATTCCCTCTGAATTCTTCAGGATGTCGGACAAACAAGGGATGACTTTCTGTGTTAGTCTGAGGAGGGGTGATGTCTCCACCTTCGGTGTTGGTGACCGGAATAGTTTCCGGGATGTCTTCGTTGTCGTCGTCGTTGTTGTTGCTAGTGCTAACACCATTTTTATTAGAACCTGTAACTAATCCGGACCTAAGACCAGCCATCTTGTGAAATCGTGAGATTGTAACCTAGCGAATGATCTCCCACTGTGGTCGCCAATCTGTAGATGGGGAAAAACGATTTGATGGTTTTTAAGGAATTGAGGAGACGACCGTACGGAGGAGACTCCTCGAACCGAGCTAAATGTTAAACCTCACACAGATGCACCGCTGCAAAGGGGGTTGTTGATGAGTGCTAAAAAGTGCATATTTCTATATATTTTCCTTGGCATTTAACTCATCTTTTGTGCATTAATTCTACATTTTATCCCATATTATGTATTTTCTTTGTTTTCAAGAATAAATATTTTTGTTAATTAATTTTGCATTTTTAGGTAATAAATAAAGACTAGATGAGTTGCGGAGCGAAAAGTGCAAAGACACGGAGAAAGCCGGCGGAAACTCTAGAGGAAAAGAAGTGCAGAATGCGGTATGGAAGACTCAAGGATGAAAATGGCTCACAAAGGAAGAAATTGTTCTTAAAGAAGAAGTGGGCTCAAGATTGTTTAAGCCCAAACCCATTTTCTAAGCCTAAAATCAATACCCAAACCCGTTTCTCTCCTTCACCGTCAGATTGAATCCATTCCATCATCCAACGGTCGCTCCATCAGAGTGCATCGAGTTTTGATGTTCCTGTCTAACACTATAGCACTAACTCCATCTCAGACCGTCAGTTTTGATGTATCCCAGATCCAAAGGTCGCTTCATATCCATTTCCATCGAGCCGTTGGATCATTCTTTCATGTTTTCATCCTACGCCTTTCACCATCCAAACATCAAGACTTGATGAGCCTTCTCAACACCCAAGAACCCAAATCTATTAACCCAACCAAACACCCCCTACTCCAAAAATATCGAACCCATCTTCTTCTCCTCCCTTCTCTGCACAGCGACGCTGTCGCCATCACCACCACCTGCTCCGTCTGGCACCACCACATCCACCACCAAAGCCATCATTGCTCCTACCAACTAAACCCATCCCCTATATCACGTCCTATATCCCTCTCAACGACTAATTTCACCCATTTTCACACCTCTAATCCCTAGCTGTGGATTTGGTGAAATAAGTTGATGAGATGGATGTAATTGAAGCATGGGAAGGAGCAGAAGACGATAAGGAATCATGGGTCGAGACTATTGGGAAGAAATCAGAGCTGTTAGGTGAGTAATTTCGATTCCTATTTCTCAACAGGAAACCCTAATTTCACTGTTTTGGGGAAAAGGGTGTTAACCCTAATTTTGGATTGATGTATAAATAGGGATGATGGGTGTGCGTTAGAAGTCATGCCTGGATTAACCAGAGCATCAGTAGAATAGTTTAGTTTTGTTATTTCCATGAACTGTTAGCTTTGAGGGTTTATCAATCTTTTCAATTCCATGATTCTCAATTCAAATGCATTGTTAATATTAGCTGTTCAGAACTCCAACATGTATTGAATTTGATTATGTGATTGTTACAATTTACATTAAGCTCATGTTTATGTTATGTTATGTTTTGTTCTTATGATTTGTTCTTAGGATAGTTTCATTTTCCCTAGCCTTGCTGTGTAATACTTTGACAAAAGCCTTAGAATGTTAAACAAGTTTAAGAACACTTGAACTTAGTTTAAGCTGCAACTTCATGCTGAATTCACATGCCTTTGACTAGTTGTACCTTAAAAAGACAACTAGTACTTTGGAAAGAACTATAGTTGTGTTTAACATTTCAATAAGAGAATGCATAGCATGAACTAGGGTGAAATCAAACCCCTTATTTCACTGTCGATCTTAATCCACAACTTATTATTTCTTTCATGCTCTGTTTAGCTTAGGAATTAGTAAAGAGAATTAGGAAAAATAACTATTGCAACCCCGAGTCCCTGAGGACTTTCCCTTTCTTCCCATCACTAGCTACATTCGACCCTGTATACTTGCAGGTGTAGTTGTAGGCTTTCTTAAAAACCCTACCAGTTGTAGATGGGGAAAACGATTTGCTGGTTTTTAAGGAATTGAGGATACGACCGTACGGAGGAGACTCCTCGAACCGAGCGAAATGTTAAACCTCACACAGATGCAACGCTGCAAAGGGGGTGCTTTAGATTCGAGTGATCAATCTGTAGTACTCCGGCCTAAATCAAGACAATAACCATTCCAGAGTAAATTCGGTCACAAGAGAGGATGAGTTGATCTGTAGGAGGGAAGCTGAGAAATATGTGGAATCAATGGTAATCAAAGATTATGTGTGTGTGAATTATGAATACGATAAGCTCTGAGTGATTGAAATTTCTCAATTGAGAGTAGTTGCTCAATTGATGAGTTGATGATATCGCGTTGTCAGTTTGACGTGAGATTGATGATACTGATGATGCCGATCCTTCAATCATGATTCGGAGACTTATTTATATTGCTGGAATTTTAGACACCATGACCCCATGAAGTGTGACAGTTGATGGAATCAAGGAGTGGGAAAGTGGAGATCGTGTTTGAAACCAGTTTTTCACCCACTACCTCGTGAATTCCTTCAACTTATTGCATGACTTGCTCACATTCCATCGTGTATTTGAACACACGTGCCGTAGACCGCCAGACCAAAACCCTAAGTGATATCCCCCCCCAAAGTGACACGATTGACGTCTCGTGGATTGTTAGTCAATTGATGACTTCGTGGTTTGTTGGGACGATGAGTCCATGTAGTTGCTGAGTTGAACATGATGTTCTGAAAATCATGAGTTGAACATGTCATGAGACAGAAGTATAGTTCTTACGATGAAGTGAGCAAGTATTGCTCATTTGATGGATCGTTGAATATTGATTGTTGAACCAATATTCCTTGGTTTGAGAAAATATTTATCATCTGAGCAAGTGGTGCTCATGTGATGAATTTTTGAATATTTAATCGTCTGAGCATGTGTTGCTCATCTGATGGATTATTGGTAACATACCAAAAATATTAATTAGCATACTGGTCGTTGAACCGAGCATAATTAATAAAATTAAATATCATGAGGTCGTCGTAAAATTATTAAGGTTGGAATCTGGAATGATGATCCTTGGATTCAGAAACCCTAATATGATCAATTGATGATCAATTCATGGTTCGTCAGAATTTTAACCATGGGATGAAGGAGGGAGTGACTACATGGGACCGTGGATCAACCATGTAGTGTCCATATGCTCACGTGAGCAAATACAAATAACTCCTGAAGAGTTGGTGAAGAGATGATCAAATGTTGGTTTAATCATTTATTCAAAAATGCTCGTATGAGCTTTAGGTGAGAAAACCTAATTAATTATGACGGAGTGAGGGACCGACCATGGGGTCATGAAGCCGGCCCTCGGTAGTCACGTGACCTCCTGATGATCACTCGATGAAAATCCAAAGTTTTTGGAAGAGTCTTGGACCTAATACGTGCAATTGTGCAAATTAGGTCAAAACTGTGAAACTTGATGGGACCGACTTCTGTAAGCCAAAAAGCCAATCTTGGTCAGTCAAGATAGCGCGCTCATGTCCCCAAGGCGTCCGTGTCTAAGTCCTGAGAATTTTGATATTTTCTGGCGTGCAATTGAGCATCCATTCGATAAAATATGCCAAAATTAGGGTTTCGACGAAACTGAGGAAAACACCATGAGATGATGGAAAATAATTATAGAATAAGGAATAAGGAGGCGTGGGACCGCCGAGGCCAAGGCATGGTCGTCCGGTCGTGGCCACGGTCCCGTGATGCCTTTTCCTTAATTTTATAATATTTTGATGATTTTATGAAAAATTCATGAATGTTGAGAAATTTGATGAATTTAGGGAGTTTCCATGAATTGAAGGAGTTTTCATGAGTTAAGGGAAGCAAAAAATATTACAATAATAAAAAAAAAGGATGTGTGGGAACATGGAGGCGCGACCGGCCGACTAGGGCCCGGTCCCACGAGTTTTCATAATTTTTAATATTTTTTTAGGTATTTTTTCATGATTTGAGGGAATTTTTCCTAATTTTTGAGAAATACCATGAAATCAAGGAATTTGATGAATTCAAGGAAAAATAAAATAAAATAATAAAACAAGGGGCGTGTGGGACTGGCTAGGGCATGGTCGTTCGGCTAGTGGCCCGGTCCCACAAGTTTTCATAATTCTATTTATTATTTGATGATTTGTGCAAAATACCATGAAATCAAGGAGTTTTTTCATGAAATTAGAGAAATAATAATAATAAAAAAATAATGAGGAACCGTGAGGTGTGGGGCCGGTTGGGACCAAGGCATGGCCGGTTGGCCAAAGGTTACGCCCCACACTTCTTTCCTTAATTTTAGATTATTTTTTACGAATTTATGAAAATACCATGAAACGAGAAGTTTCCTCGAGACGAAGGAGATTTGATAAAATGAGAGAATTTTCATCAAATCATGGAAAATAATAAAAATGCATTAAAAATATAAAACTGGCGTGGGATTGACCACGACACGGTCGGTCGGTCGTGTGTCCGTGCTCCCAGCACCCTGGTCAATATTTTTAATTATTTATTATTTTCTTTCCTATTTTGCATAGGTTCATCGTTTCGTTGTATTTTTGAAATACTCGTTCGTGCAGCGACTGTTAGTGTATCGTCGTCATTGAATATACCTTCACCATTTGAATCGGGGCTTACTTAGAGGTAGCTCAGACGCCCGGTTGTTGATTATTTATTACTAGTTGTGGAATTCGGTGGAGAATAATTCACAAAACTGAGCAATAAGATGTTTATTATTAATTCATAAGATCAGCTGAGGATTCGACTACTAATTCAGAATAATAAAGTGAGCATTACCATTCCATGGGATCGTAGATTCAACCATAGAATCAGAGTAATTAAGATTTATCTATTTACATTTATGAGACCAGTTGTGGATTCGATCATGAAAATGGAGTAATGAGATAATATAGGTATTGATATTCTATGAGATCAAGCCGAGGATTCGATCATAGAATCAGAACAATTGTTTATTACCATTCCATGGGACCAGTCGTGGATTCGACCATGGAATATGAGAAATTGTTATTGCCATTCCATGGGACCAGTCGTGGATTCAACCATGGAATAGGAGCAATAATAGATTATTCTGGGAATTCAATAATGAATGTCACGGCAGAATTAATCTTAATTAGGAATAATTAACTTTGTGGCTCTATACTAGCAGAGAAAGCTGTCTAGGAGCATTAATTATCCCGATAAGAGCTTCTCGGTAAGTCATATCCTTTATATAGTCAGGGTAAACTTGTTGTTTGTTCCTGAAGACGTTATGGCTCTATACTAGCAGAGCAAGCTGTCTAGAAGCCGTCCATCTCGTGATACTATATAAAAATAATCACTGAAAGTATTCAGTATTCATGAGATATGTTGTTGTCCAGTCGTGAGACTACATATCTACATGTACTCTGAGAGAAAGTACTCTCCGTTGAGAATTCGATGAGAGCCCGTGTCTCGATACTCACGTCTGATTGCTGAATATGAGCTTCTTATAATTATGAGTTTACGATTTTAGCCTTTGTCGAAAATCCACCATCTATAGTTGTAATTCGTTTGATCACTTGTCCCATGCTTCTTTGAACAACTTCTTTTAAATGGGGTGTTGCGTCGCCAAGCTTGTTTTTTATTTTTTATTTTCCTTGACAATTTCCGCCTTTTCCACTGTGTTGACAATTCTCTTGATTATTTCAGCCTTATCTTGTTGTTTATGTTACGCACCTGCATTTAATGTCCCATGTATTGGTTATTAGTTCCTTTTCTGTCGAACACACTCGACAAGGAGGGTCATCGGGACCGATTCCATGTACCAGCCGAGGTATCTCATCACTATGTTTTAGATTCAGAGGGAAGGGTTATAGTCTCCCTAGGTCTAGGCCCGATAATCCCGAGTGGTTATCGACCAACCAACTCGGGCAAGTGGTCACGGCCACCTGCGATGGGGGTAACCTTTCAGGTGTAAGTAGGTTACCTAGCTGAGAAGAAATTGTATCTTAACAACCTTTGGTATCTGGCTTCCAACCACCAGTACCCTTAGGCTACCTCGGCACTTGCACACTGCCACTGCCCTGAGTATCGAATAGCCAGTCGACTGTAAGTCACCTCGGCACTTCTACATTGGCTTTGCCCCGAGTATGAATGACCATTCGAGTGTAAGTCACCTCGGCACTTCCTTACTGGCTTTTCCCCGAGTACGAATGACCATTCGAGTGTAAGTCACCTCGGCACTTCCTCACTGGCGTTGCCCCGAGTACGAATGACCATTGGTCGCTCATGTCATATTTCGTACCCCTCGCGGTTTTAAGGAAATGAATGACAAGTATGTTTTCCTGTTTCCCTCGAACCCCTCATGGGTAATAGAGTTTCAGATGTTGTGCGTTCCACGGTTTTAGCTCAGGTTCGCCGTCTGGTTTGAGTAATCGATAATCTCCCTCGCCATCTTTAGACACGATTGTGTATGGTCCTCCCCACCTTGCCGCTATTTTACCGCCCCTTCTGTCACGTTACCAATCGGCTAGATATTTCAACACTAACTTCCCTGGTTGAAACTCTCTTGGTCGAGCTCGTTTGTTGTATTCTCGTTGTAATCTTCTTTGGTAATTCTCCATTTTTTGCAACGCCATCTCCCTTGTTTCCTCCAAGTCATCGATCTTAGATAGTATTAGATCTGCCGATATGTTTCGCCTCCAAGCCTCAGTTCGTGTGGTGGGTATCATCGCTTCCGTTGGTAGTATCGCTTCGGTTCCATAGGTCAACATGAAAGGTGATAGCCCTGTTGCATCCCTTTGAGTGGTTCGATAGTCCCATAAAAAATGGTAGAGTTCTTCGCACCAATTACCGTACGCTTCATCTAATTTTTTCTTCATATTATCGGTGATAGTTTTGTTTTTGATCTCGGCCTGCCCATTACTTTGAGGGTATATGGGGGTAGCCTTGCTTTTTATGATGTTGTAGGTGTTAAATAGTAGGTCGATGTTTTCTCCTTGGAGTTGTTTTCCGTTATCCGAGACGATGGCCGCTGGTACTCCGAAACGACATTTGATGTGCACCCAAATAAACCTAAAGACTTCTTTGTCACGGATATGTCTCAGTGGTGCCGCCTCCACCCATTTAGTGAAGTAATCCATCACTACTATTAAGTATTTTGTCTGTCCCGATCCCACATGTAATGGCCCCAAGATATCCATCCCCCACTTGGCAAAGGGCCAAGGGCTCACCACAGAGTTTAGAGTTACAAATGGCGCATGTATCTTCTTACCAAACCGCTGACATTCTTCGCAAGCTCGTGTCATTTGTTTTGCATCATCATTCATGTACGGCCAGAAGTATCCCATCGTTTTCGCTCTCGCGGACAAACTTCATCCCGAGCTGTGATTTCCGTCTGCACCATAATGTAGTTCGTTCAGTATTGTCTGCCCTTCTTCCTTGCTCAAACATCTTAAGAGGAGCCCCAAGTACGATTTTCTGTATAAGATTCCATCTCTTAACTCATAAGCGGCCAATTTGCTTTTGATCTTGTCGATCTCGGGTCGCCCCTTGGGTAACTCGCCTGTCTCCAAGTACGAATGAATCGGCTTTCTCCAATCTCCGTATGGATATCTATCGGTCGTATTGATAGCCACATCAACAGATATCTCGGGTGTCTACGGTATGGATGAGGCGAGGAGTCTCATGACACGAATTCCCTCCACACTTGGGTCTGCGAGCTGGGAGGCGATGTATGCTAGTGCTTCCAATTGTCGATTGTCTTTTCTGCATATGTGGCAAAATTTGATGCTGGGGGATATGGTTGATATAGAATTGGGCGAGCTCCCATTATTACTGCAGAATTGGATCGTGAATTGCATATTTGTCGGATTACCAACTGTGAGTCGCTAGTTAGCCTTACATCTTGTAGTCCCATCTCGACGATTAATCTCAAGGCGTGAATCGCAGCTTCGTACTCGGTGACGTTGTTTGTCTCCTTAAATTCCAATCTAAACGAATGAACCATTTTTCGTCCCTTTGGTGTGGTAAAGACTATCCCAAGTCCCGATCCATCTTTGTTTGACGCTCCATCGACGAATACTTCCCAACGTGATGGGGCTACTTGCATCGAGTAAGTCGGTCGTGTCTTCTCGATCTTCTTCCATTCCGGGTATGTCCTTGACCTCATCTTCGTCGCTTAGTGGGAAATCTTCCAAAAAATATGCCACTACTTGTGCCTTCACTGCTGTCCTCATTTCGTAGAAAACGTTGAACTGTTTTATTTGCGCGCCCCACTTGGAGATCCTTCCAGATCGGCCTGCATTGTCTAGTACCGCATCAATAGGTGATTTTGTGAGCACGCGGATCCGATGGTCTTGGAAATATTTCCTTAGCTTCAAGGTGGTGAAAGCTAGCGCTAGAATCATCTGTTCCATCCTTATATAATTTTTCTCGGCCGGATTCAATGTCTTACTAGTGAAGTAAACGGGCTTTTCCTCGTTCCCTTCATTTCGAACTAAGACTGCACTGATAGCATATGAAGTTGCTCCGAGGTATAATGTGAGGACCTCCGACGGCTCGGGTCTTTGTAATACTGGCAGACTTGCAAGATGTAGCTTAATATTCTGAAACGCCTCCTCACAGGTGTCCGTCCATTTGAATTTCTCTCCCTTTTTAAGAGTGCTAAAGAAAACCTTGCATTTGTCGGACGACCGAGATATGAATCTCCCCAATGATGCTATACTTCCGTTTAGCTTTTGTACGTCTTTTATTGTGGCTGGTGACGGCATCTCGAGGATGGCTCTGACTTTCTCGGGATATGCTTCTATCCCCTTTGGAGTGATGATATATCCCAAAAATTTGCCTGATGTGACCCAAAAATCGCATTTGGTCGGGTTAACTTTCATTTTATATTCTCTCATCGCTCGAAAAATTTCCCGCAGGTCTCGGATGTGATTCTTGGCTAGGAGACTTTTTACTAGCATATCGTCGACATAGACCTCAATGGTGTTGTGGATCTGGTCCTCAAACATATCGCTCACCAACCTCTGATATGTGGCGCCTGCATTCTTCAGCCCAAACGGCATCTTGGTGTAGCAGTTTAGGCCCCTTGGTGTGAAGAAGGAGGTGTGTTCTTGATCCTCGGGAGCCAGTGGGATCTGGTTATACCCCTCGTATCCGTCCATCAACGTTAGTGCCTCGTACCCCACAATGGATTCCACCAGTTGATCGATACTTGGGAGAGGGAAACTGTCTTTCGGACAAGCTTTGTTCAGGTCGCTGAAGTCGATACAGATTCTGACTCCTCCATTTCTCTTTGGTACCACGACCATGTAAGTTATCCATTGTGGGTAGTGCGATTTCCTAATTATTCCCGATTCCTGTAACTTCTTTAGCTCCTTCTCGACGGCCGCCTGTAATTCTGATCCGATACCCTTAGAGTTACTTCGCCCTTCGGCATGGTTACCGTCCCATTAAAACTGTATATACGATATGTTGACGGGACGAGTATATCATCCGACAACTTCATCCTTTTGAACGTATCGTAGAAGAGTACTTCGACGGAGCTCCCACTATCTACTAGTATTATTCTTACCCCCTATTCCTCAATTAGCAGGGTGATAACCAAATGATCACTGTGAGCTTGGACGTTCATCGAGACATCCTGGGCCGAGAAAGATATAGGTCACACCATCCATGGTTCCATAGGCAAAGATTTTGCTACACTGAAAATTTCCTTCCCACTATGATCTCTCTTGTGGATTCTAGACATTATTCCTGGATTCAGATTGTACGCTTGAGTGGTAGAATGTGAAATCGTGTTGACAAACTGCGTAGATCTGTCGATCCGAACCTGATGGACTCGTGCATTGGGCGTTGCGGTCGTCTGGGCTGGATGTCGGACGAACTTTCTCAGATAACCATCTCTGATAAGGTGTTGCACGATGTCTTTCACTTCTCGACAGTTGTTTGTAGAGTGGCCTCGATACTGATGATAATGGCAATATTCCGGGTGATCCTTGGTTTCTTCAAACTGTATCCCTCTTGAAGCTGGGTATATGATGTCACTCCTTTTTTCGACTTCTTTGAAGATTTCTTCCAGTGGAACATTCAAAGGGGTGTACGTTCTCTCCTCGTGCCTTGGCCTCTTCCCTTTAGCTATCCATTCCTTCTTCCCATTTCCTCACACTGGCGGACCCGGTCTATTATAGGGCCGTCTTTGAGTATCGTCCGACGTTGACTCGGGGGCCGCACTAGCTTCTTGCACTCCTTTATCTCTTGACTCTTCCTAGATTTCTTCTAGGGCGATGAAATTCTCTTGCATTTTCCTCATTTCTTTCAACGTTTGTGGTTTCTCAATGAACATGGCTACCCAGATGGGATTTGATCTCCCAAGTGCATTTTCGAACCCGAATATTTGCTGATCGACTGGTACTTTCCCAATTTCCGTACACAAATTTCTCCATCTATCGGTCAAGGATCTGAAGGGTTCTCTAAACCGTTTGGCCAAGGTGAATAACCTGTTGACCCTGGGTCGAGGTATGTTGTTGTGCATGTACGTTTCAAGGAAGGCTTCGACTAGAGTCTCGTAGCTGTCAATTGTCCCTGGTGCGAGGTTGTAAAACCATTTCCTCGCCTCTCCCTCTAATTTTGCCGTGAAGAACTTGCACATTAATACCTCATAGTTTTTACATTGGATTAGGGACATTGAGTACATCTTCAAGTGCTCCATCGCGTCTCCCGTGCCGTCGAACCTCGATGGGAAGGTGGGGAGCGTGCACTTAGGTGGGAAGACCCTTAGTTCTATCTCTTGGGTTAAAGGGGTCCTCTCGGCCTCGCTTATAAACTCGGCGAGCTTGTCTTCTTCGCCGGTTCCTGACAGCTTCCTTATCTTCTCCTCCAACTCTCTCAGCTTGGCTTCAGTTGCATTATCGGACCTTGTGTTTCTCTGCTGATTGTTTCTCTCTCGCCTTTCGTCGTCTATTGATGATTCCTCGGGTTATCTGTATCCCCTGATAGGTGGTGTCGGGGGTGGTCCCGATCGACCGGAATTGCTTGGTCCCACTACAGGTGGTGCTTTCCCGATTCGGCCTTGGTGACCCGATGTTCCTTGACTTGAGGATCCTCTCGACCTCGGCCTTAAGTTCCGTAACTGATAGTTCTCGAACTCTAGAGCCAGATTTCTCTGCTGAAGATCTCTTAAAGCCGCCTCTTGCCTCCTTTGGCTTTCTAGAATCGCGAGCAGTGTTGGATCTGTACTCTCATGGATAGATTTACCATTTGGATGACCTAAATGGCAGGGGGTGGTGCGGTTATCATAGGTTGTGGAGGTGGTACTGCTGGGGATATATTTGTCGATGTCGCCGGATCGATTCCGATAGTTGTTTCTCGTCCTAGTTGTACTCGCCTTATTCGTTCTTGTTCTCGCCAGAGGGCTTCTTGATACTCAGCTTGTCGTCTGATGTTTCGTCTCTGAGCATGTAGGATCAATGCTGCCTCATCATCTTCCGTGTCTGACGCAGTAAGTCCATCTATTTGATCATCCCTCCTTGGGGGCGAGACGATTCGCTCCAGAGGCGATGGGTCACCGTCTCGTCCCAGATCGATCTCCTCGTCCACAGTTGGCATACCCATTGCAGCAGCTCGTGATTCCTCTGGTGGTGGAAGCTCGTTACTCCCTCGCCTCGTCCCAATTACTCCTCCTTGCATGCTGTTAATGGAGACCGTGCGGTTCCTCAGAGTTCTTCCCATTCCTGACGTGCTAGCCATCAGACACAGTGTGTGCTGTTAGTCCGAGAGTCGTCCCTACCCACGTCAGCAAAAACAGACAACACCTTACTTTAACCTGTTTTGGAAAGTTTATATTGCACGTACGATTTTTGGAAGAAAAAGGGGACTGACAGTAAGACTGAGTTTTAAAAGTACGATTCCCCCTGGCCTACCAAGCTGACCTTGCCAGTTTGCCACGTTCCGACACTAAGTGTTTCTTTTAGACGGGTATCCTGCTACGTCGCTTTCAAGGGCACGACGTCGCTCTCAGTACCACAACTCTGCATTAAATACAATTTGTCCTACATTCCCTAGACTCCAAATCATTAGCACCTAGTTCTTTGCGAGTAAAAAAAGGTCTAAATTCGTACTTTTATGAGGTCAGCATGCCATGGAAAAATCTAAACTAAGACTTATGCACTTCTTTGGAACTGCAAAGGGATGTCTTCCCTTGATTCCTTGGATTCTTTCACCAACGATGTATGATTCGTCGTGATGTTGTTTCGGCACTTTCCCAAGCCAACATGGAACCTCAAACAACTTCCACCATACATCAAAGATGTTACTTGGGAGTTTATGAGTTTTCCGCTCTCGGACTCACAAGACAATAACTAAGATTAAAATACGAATAGAAGTACGAAAGATGCTACGAAAACAAAAATTGAGACCTGAAAACAGAATCGGCTAGAGATAAGACTAGTCGACTGTTCAGATTCAACCCAGCTGAAAACGTTTGCTAACAACCCAATTTTCTCAACAAAAACTTAACTATACCAGCAGAACTTAAACCAAACGATTATAAACAGACTTTTGCCGAGTAGAGTTCATCTTCTAGCATCAACTAACACGCAAAGTGTTTTTAGGAGATTTTGGATCGTCTCTGCCGGTACATGCAGTCAAGATATCCGGAGAACTTAGATGTTCCCCTTAGTCCGCGCCAGAATGTAGTGGCATGAAACTACACACTACATCCGATAGAGTATAAGGTGATTCCACACAACATGAAGAAACATAAACAAATATAGACACAAGGATTTACGTGGTTCGGTGTGATTACCTACGTCCACGGGGTGAAAGGATGTGTATTATTCTTCTTCTTCTTTGGTTACAATTTGTACTCTCTCTCTCTAGTGGTGATGTTCTCTCAACTCAAGTAGGATGCCTTGTTTTCTCTCCCTCTCCGACCTCTCTTTCTCTCTCGACTAGCCCTTATATTTATAGGCCAAAGTAGAAATACAACAGAATTACAATGTTGGTCACATTACATCATTTTAGCTGTTCTCTATCGGACCTTCACTGATCGCCCGACTTCCTGGTATGACCGATAGTTCTTCACCCGAGGCCGAGTCTGTATCCCTGGTTAGCACGATGTCGCCCTTCTTTCTTCTCGTTCCTTTGTTTGACCATCTTCCTTCGTCTGACCGAGTGCTTTCTGATTGTTCGCCCGACCTGTCAGAAGATAAGGATCACATCACATCCGACACCTATTGGACCATCACGTCCGACCCACGTGATACCTCTCTATTTGCGCCGTTTGGTTCTATCATGTGCTTCGCCGCTCTTTTTTCTTTGGTGTATCATAGCTTAGTATCTTTCCACCTAGCCCTATGGATTATCTACACCTACAAAATTCAAAATGCTCGAGTGGTGCTTGATTTAAATGCGTCTTCCTTTTACTTAAAGATTACTGAAGAATAAATTTCATTCTTGACAGATGTCGTTGATACTTATAATGATAATGTTGTTTTAACAAAGGTATTTAACCCAAATCTTAAGCTTTTGCTGGTAACTAGAGGATTTTGAGGACTCCAGATATTATACCAAGGTACGTAAGCATATAAATTAGATGCTTACTATTGATTAAGTATTCATCATGTGGTAAATAGATGATAAAGTGCAAGAATTATTATAAAGTAATCTTATCGGTTAATCTACAACAGGAATTTAAGGCGTTGGTGGTGTTAAAGTTAACTGTATTAGGGTCTTCCCCGTGCGTTGCACGGGGCTAAGTTAATTGAGTTGCTATTTGTGCTGAAAATGTAAATATGTGTGTGGCCTATTGTAAGAAAATATAATTCACAACTGTTACTAAGATAGTTCTCAAACATTTACTTGATATTCAACTAAGAAAATAATAACTTAAGAATCAAATTGCTAAGAAAGTAATTTTGCTGAAATGAACTAAGAAAGAATCACTAAGAATGAAACTAAAAATAAAATTACTAAGAAAGAATAATTAAAAATGAAACTAATAATAAAGTTATCCTACCCAAATCACTGACAGAGAATCATATGCACTCTACTCATCCTCATCACCTTCATCTCCGTTTTCATCACCTGCACCTTCTTTTTCATCCTCGTCATCTTGTTTTTCATCTATATTCTCATCATCTTATAAAAGCATCCTCCTTAGGCTCTTTATTTTTTGTTCAGTGGTGGTCTTACTTTTTTTCACCATAGCATTTTCATCATTTTCATCTTCATCATCTTCTTCTTCATCTAAATCCCCTTCCATTTTATCTTCTTTTCGAGCATCCTCATCATCTTCCTTTTCAACTACCATACGCCTTAGCCTCTTTGTTTTTTGCTCAGTGGTGGTCTTACTTTTTTCCACCATAGCATTTTCATCTTCATCATCTTCTTCTTCATCCAAATCCTCTTCAATTACCATACGCCTTAGCCTCTTTCTTTTTTGCTGCTTTTCTATTTGGCGTGTTTTATCCTCCAAAAGCCTGACCTTCTGTTGCTTGTCTTTTTGTGGTGTTTTCGGACCCAATTGCTCATTGGAGATGTTATTTTTTTTCACTATAGTATGAATTTTCAAAATTGTGTAACTGTCCGATTGTTTTTCGATGTTGTCTTCAGTCATCTTTAGCTTAAATCCAAACTTTTCTCCAATTATTCTATCAAACACTTGTGTAGCTTTTTCTGGTTCACCCATCTACAAATCATGTAACATTTCAGTTTTGTATTTTATTTTATTTTGGAAATAAAATGTATTAATCATAAGAGTAGATAAGTGTCTTACCTTCTCGCAACGCTCAGCGTATGCAACATGTTCAGCCGCAGTATATTTCAGCATCTTCTCCACATTAAATCCGAAAATTGTTAAATCTGCGTATTCTGTGTTATCCTTGATCCTTACGGTGATCCGATACCTGTTTCAATGAATAGTAATTAGATTAGGTTTCATTCTTTATCACATCACATAATTGGCATGTTTTATATTATTCCCTTACCATGGCAGTACTTCTCCATCAAAGTTCTGTTTGCATCTTGGGAAAGTAGTCTGTCCATCCTTGTTTTGGACTTGTCTTTTGTATTTTTTGCAATCTATGTAATACCAACCCTTTCCATCCTTTCCATGGTTGACTCGAACAATAGATGCTTCACAGAAAAACTCCTTGTCCTATGTCAAATCGGAATCACATTTACGTATATTCTTAAATGTTTCAAATTAATATAGGTTAATGTATAACTGCAACATAAATTTGTATTTACGGTATTTTCATAGTCCATCAGCATCTGACTGGCTTCATAGAGGGAAATTTTGTCTTCAAAATGATCTTTCTCCCATTCAAGGTGTATCTCTTCTATTTCTCCAATTTCTTCTCCAAGCATGTGTAAACAGTAGTATGGTTTAATTTTATTGTGATTATCTATAAACTGCACTTATATTATATTTTTTGCTTACCTCATTCTAAATTGCTGAACTTGTTCACAATCCAAATTCACAAATACTCTTGATGCTTGTGTAGTGGAAAGATTGACTATCCCTGTAATAATAACCAATTAAATTAGGTAAGTGGGTTTAAGTTTTTGTTTATGTATACATTATATGCATTTTTTACCCATGCGCTCTTTGACAAATGTTCCGGTGACTATGATGATCACTGCGGCATTTTCATTACTATCTAGTATTCCATCATATATTGTAGTCGCTAAGTCACCCCATAGAGTTATCTTCATCGTCTCTCCCCTAATACAGGTAATAGTAAGTGTTAGTTCTTTGATCTTATAATCTGTATTAAATTAGTTTGAAATGAAAAAAGTAGTACCCATCATCGTTAGTGATGTAAATCTCTCGCATGTTGACATCTTTTGTTCCATCATGTTCCTCAACTTTCTTGATGACGATGTTAGATATGGAGTGCAATCTTCCAATTACATTTGAAAGATAAGCAACAACAAATCAACAGTTGAAGATGTTAGTTAAAAAGGATAAATTTTTGGATTGGTAATAAAACTTGGTTTATGCTTTTACTTGTATAGAACTGGTTATCGTTTTTCCTTCCAGGTACCAACTCCAGAGGCAAGAAAGTGAATATTTCTGTTGGAAAAGTGGATGCATCCACTTCTAGCCGTTGAATTTTGGCGTATTTATTCAGCCACATAAAATAATGGTAAGCTACAATTCTATATCCTCCAGTGGGAACCTGTAGGGTTACACACTGAATGGCGTATACACATCCATCCTCAATTTTCCCTAGGAACATATCAATGTTATCTTTGTTCACCTTAAGTTGCATCTGCGTACCCTGTAATTTCAAGTGAAAACATACAATGTGTTTATTTTATTGTTTCAAAGTTTTTTTTTTTAAAGTATGAGCTGTCTAATACTTACTTCCTCATCTATTACGTGCGCTTCCAGACTCCACACTTCACCAGTTTTCTTGGATTCAGATATCCAGACTTTGAGTACTTTCACCTTGATCGTCTTGTTTTGAGTTTGTTTGAATCTCAGGTCTTTTAATGATGTGTACACTACCTTCGCAGTACATTTTTCTATATTGTCACAGAAAACATGGAAATTAAAATCATAGCAGATTTATTATAGTTTAATTCATGTTTTAAACATTAAGTAAAAAATATGACTTATAATGGAACACATACCTTCTTTGTAGAAACCTTATTCTTGTTGTTCATCTTGCTGTTGGTATAGTATAATGGTTTGAAGAACACTTAGTTTTTTGATGTGAGTTTATACGTGCAGCCTTATATGCTTTATATACACGCATATATGGTAGTTTCCTTCGTGATCAAGTATATTTATCATTCATAGATTTGTACGAATAAAATCTAGATAAATATAAGTCTGGAAAAGGGATCAAGTAGGTTTATCATTCATAGATATAAATCTGTAAATGGGAATATCCTTTGGATATGTAAGAATAGAATTTAGATAGATAAAAATCTGAAAATGAGAATATCATTTGGATGTGTCTTCACGTACAATTCTGAAAAGAATTTTGTAGAATATTTCAAAGGAATTTGGTTGAAGATTATTTTTAATTATGGCAGTCATTTAGATTGGTGCAATATTTGGTTTAAGAATTTTTTTAATTAGGGCACATCCAACAGAGGAATATCAACACGAAATGCATGTAGTTATGAGCCTTTATTTACATCGGTGACTGGTAGGTTTATTTCAGGGGTTCAATAGTTGCTTCTATTTTTAACTTCCAGCTTAAAGGGATGGAAATTCAGCTAAGGTATTATCTTGCTTTACATCGGTGACTGGCAGGATTTGTTGTATAGTGATTTGTTGTACAGGGTTGCTTAGTAAGGTGACATTTTGGTGGTTGAATCCATTGTTTCCTCAACAGCGTTACTTAGTAAGGTTACATTTTAGCGGTTGAATCAATTTTATGGGGAAGAGTTTGGCCGGTGTTAAAACATAAGTTTCAATGGAAAGGTTGTATTAATTCTGGTAACGTTGTTCCAAAAAATAATAAAACAGAAGTTTTGAATCTATTGTACTCATGAAACTTAATAAGTTCTGAGAAATAAAAATTAAAAAATAAACCAAACAGGTTATGCGGCTAAGTTGGCTTTTGTCATTTATCTTCTAATCCGCCTCCATGTCAGTGTTTTGTGTTTCTTCTTCTAATGTTTCCATTTCATTGTTCTGGGTTTCTTCCTGTAGATTAGCATGAAATAGAAATTGTTAATGAATAGTCTGCGTGAATTAATTTATGCTGAATAGTGATTGTAAGCATATATTCAATGATTACCTCTCTAATGGATAACATTTTCATAGATTGCAAAGGAGTCGGTGGATTCTGAAAATGCATAGCCTTCTTATCAAATTTTAATGGTGTCCGTGGTCGGTAGTTCTGTTGCATTTTTCGATTCCGTACCTGTTTTTCACCTTCTTGCAGTCTTTCATATTTATCTTCTAATTCATGATTGACATGGTATATCTTCTGCAAATAAACAATCCTGTAGGCAGAATGTTTTTCCCCAACAATCCGGATTTCGAATATGTATGTGCGCCCGGACAATAATATTATGTCAATTACTTCTTCTGGCAACATTTTCTGCACAAAAACAAAAAAAAAAAGATTAGTTTGGTGCTGTTATATATATGTTGGAAAAATATGTTATGTATTGTCATTGGTTGGTAAATACTTTTCCCGTTAGTGCATTAATTCGCATAAACGCTGAGACCCTTTCATTGTCGTCGAATAGAGCGTCAGCAACAGATCCTATAATAACAAATGTTCCAGTTCCAGACTCATCCTGTATACGCAATTCCAGCTTATACCTGCGCAAGTATTAAGCCGATTAATTTTTTGTTAGTTTAATGCTATTTAGGTTTAAGACATGATGAATGCAGTAATATTGTTACCTTGGTACATGTCTTTTAATTTTGCAATTGCATGGGGCGCTCCATTCTCTTCCACTTAAGTTTGCTTTTTCCACATGCTAAGTAATACCAAGTTGAGTTTGGTACAACTCCAACTATTTTTCCCTTGCTAGTAAAGGTCATTTCCTATTTCATATAAAATATTAGCAAATGATGAGATGATCAATACCAACCTGTAAGTATTTATGGATCTTACCAAATTTTCTTCATTGTGAATTAAGCCGCATCCTTCTCCCAGAGGCATTTTGTTATGAAAAAGCATTTCTTTGATTGGTTTTGGTTGTTTCCTCTGGAAATCAATAAGAATTACCCCCAAGTAGGGTCCATATCTATTTATTGAACAACAATGTTATTAGTGTATTTGTATTTGAAAATAATCAGATGTTACAGGGCTCATCGTCATAATCAAATAGTTACCTATCTCGTATGTTTTTAACTTCTGGTATTGGTAAATCCACATAAATTTTTGTTGCCATTGTGCTTGAAAGACAATAAGCATCTGAAAATTTGGATTAATTGGTGACCGATTCATTCAATGAAAAGTATACGTGCTGTTATGTGGAATAAATTATCATGACTTACTATTAATTTTCTCCAATAATGTTGAGGTGATTATAAGAACAACATATTTGTCGGTATCTTCTAAGTACTCTTCTCCGATCTTCCTAGTAACATCTCCCCAGAGCGTAACTCTAGCTGAGGAGATTTCAGTATGTAGTAAAATCTCCCTTTTAATCTGAGAGTGCTTGGATGGTTGGCCTGTATATTCTAGTTTTGATATACCCACCAGTATTCCCATCACGTCTATATAAAGGAATAGTATCATAGTTAGATTAATAAATTATAGTTCACATAAGAGATTATATTGATAAATCACCTGTAAAATGAGTTACGTCGTAGTTTCTTTGATTAAGTTCATTCAGATCAGTTAAAGCGAATTTTTGTAGCGGTATTTATCTATTGTCCACGGTGTCCACGGTCACATGAGTGTTATCGCTGAAGCATAATATTGAATTTCCAGGAATAGGTCTCCATTTTCCTTTGACCTATGAAACTGCAAAGTGGTTAATAGTTACCACATTATCCTCCTTTAGTTTTTGGATGTGTTTCTTGTAATGATCTTTGGACAACACAACATGTATATGATCTTCCTGTTTATTGTTTCATTAGTTTCTGCCTAAGATAAATCATAAATAACATTCACAGAATATAATAACTTACATATTCATCCAGCAAAATCATATGAAAGCTGAAAAATTCATCGGTGTCTGATTGTTTGGTATCCCATGTCCTTAGAATTCTAATTTTTTTTTATCGTCATGATTCCTCCTTTCCTTGGTTGCTTGCTGCTCTAGTATTTTTTTATCGTCATTATAGGGGAAGTAACAAATCAAATCTGCTAGTGTAAATTCGGGATCCATTTTAGTTGGAATGTATAAATATGTGCTTATCTAATTAGGAAATGTAGATTTTGATAAACAATATTTTGCTATTTTTATACCAAAATTTGTTGTTTTCTAAATTTGTATTTATCTACTCCAACAAATATAGATTTTGATAGGGAAGAATTATAGATTTCGGAAAGGTCTGCATAGTAACTGTACTTAATTAGGTGACAGTTTGGAGTTCTATTTGGACGAAAGGTCTGCATAGTTTTTGCTGGCCAATGTACCATTCCATGTTGCTTAATTTTCTCTTTTAGTTAAGGAGCTAAATCAATGAAGCACGAAGGAAGTAAAAACAGCAGTTTATTTACTATATAGATAAGAAAAATCATTTAAGTAGCAAAATATCATGATTTATTCATGAAGAAAAGTTTCTTCCACATTTGTATTTTAGATTTCTACAATTACTGGAAATTGCTTTCTATGAATAATGCTTATTACACCCATTCCATAGTAGTAAACCTTGACTAAAATTCTAGGTATATAAAAAACATTTCCAGCTTCTTCTCCACTAAGTATTTCAGCTTTAATTAGCTTATTAGACAATCCTTTTACCAAAACTGGGGTTCTATTGGGAACATTGCGAACCATCCTTCTAGCAACTACAATTGTCATTCCTACTTCGAACCTAATAACATGCCGTGGTACATTATCCCACTCCAAACTGTTCAAGAATTCTTCAGTGTAATCAAAGAAACCATCACCCACAATATCAATGCTTGTGTACTCGTGTTCCGCAATAGGCTCTTCAAAATTATTAGCCATAACTTTTTTGCTTGTTCCTGCATCAAAAATTTAGGTGTTATAGATAGATGAAGTCATGTTTAAAAGAAGTATTATAGAGAGAAGCAACTTTTACCTCAGAACGATAGGTTTATGTTACGATTGCATTGAGTATATTTATTAAGGTAGAGATTACGTTGCAATTAGGGTTTCTTGTTTAAGATAAGGTTTGTTGTTTAAGATAACTTTAAAATCTATGCGTATCTTTTTTTTTAACTTTGATCGTCGGTGTCAGTGGTTCACTGGGTACTTTATGTCCAGAATAAGGATACTTGACCAAATCCAATCGAAGTTGGATAAATTACTAATGGGCAGGAGTTAGTGAAGGACATAAAACATTTGGATGCTTAGTATTGCCTCTAACCTGTATATAGTCTGATTATCTTAATTACACAGTATTCGAGTTTGGTACCAATTTCCAAAGAAACACAATTCCATGAAGACTATGACTGTGTTAAAATAGTGATCATACTTGCAAACAATCAAGTCCCTTCTCCCCTATATTTCATGATCATTATAAACATCCATTAAAAGAGTTGTTTTAGATCAACCCAAAACGTAATAAATATAAGTCCTAAATATCCATATAATTGTAAAAATTCTGTAAGAAATAAGCAGTCTCCAAGTAGTATGGTCTCCAAACAATGTCTTTTGATCTTTATTCATCGTCGTCCGTACTATCCTCAACCAACAACGACATTTCATCGTCAGTATCTTCAACCAATAGCGACATTTCAGTATCACTATCTTCAACCAACATTGGCATTTCGTCATCAGTCGTCTGACTCTCGTCATTGCTTTCGTTTATCTCCTCGTCATTTATATGATTTTCTCCAAACTGATTTCCACCAGGTGTGTTTCCTTGCATCATAAATATTTTTTGTTTCTGGAGTGGAAACATTAAGAGCACAACTTGTTATAGAAATGGTATTATCGCTTAAAATATAAATATAAATGTAGTAGAATGAGCCAGAGAGATCACTTACTTGTTGCAAATTTTTGAATACTTCTCTGTACACCACATTCTGAGTATATCCTTCTGGCACGATATCCTTTGTTTTATCAATAAAAATATTCAACCCACTTCGCCTTGTTGTCCTCGAGACTGCTATGTAGAGCTGTCCATGACAGAAAATTGGGTTTGGAAGATAGATTCCGACGTTGTCGATTATCTGACCTTGGCTTTTGTTTATCGTCATTGCAAAACATACCTTAATAGGAAACTTCACTCTTCTCAGGATAAAAGGAAGGTGAGTTTTTGTTGGTTGTATCACTATTCTTGGAATGCAAGCACTCCTACCAGCACCATTTCCCGTTATAATCCGAGCTTGAATAGTTCTTGCGCATATTTTTGTAACAATGAGTCTCGTACCGTTGCAAAGCCCAACACTTGGATTTATATTTCTTGTAAGCATTATTGGCACATCAAGCTTCAATCGAAGCACATGATTAGGTACTCTGGATATTTTTTGAGCATTTAGATATTCTTGATTGTATGACAGCTATGCATTCTCAAAATCATATGACTGGGGACTTATTGAATCCGAACTCAGAAAAACGTGTTCTTCACCTGGAAGCATAGACACCACGTAATCATTTATATGGTCTAGAATTTCATTCTTTGGTGCTAAGATGCATCTCTCCCTTAGGTAATTCTTATCCTTAAATCTAGCAATCAAATCAGGATAAACGACATCAACAATAGCTTCGATGGGATTTTCGTCTGCCTTAATCAACAGGTCATCGGGTATCTTAATCCAAGTTGGTTTTTCGGATTCACCCTCTATTGATTTTTCTGGTAGTTTCCCATCCCCAAGATCCAAAATCCACTTGCCGAATTCGGATATCGTTTGTTTCTCCGCAGAACTACAATTTCTGTTCAATAATCTCATGTTCTCTGACAACTCAAGTACATGGAAGTGCTTCCATAATTTTGACCTACTAATAGAAGCATCAACAATATTTTCCCGGCTTCCACCTCTAATAACTGGTAATATCTGTCTAAAGCCACCTCCTAGTAGCAGAGTTTTTCCTCCAAACAATTTTTCTTTCGTCTTGTCCTAGCTCGGATTCATGAGATCTATGACAGTTCGCTCTAAAGCTTCAAAAGCATGCCTGTGAATCATCGGTGTTTCATCCCAAATTATTTTTTCAGCTTTATATATCAACCCTGCCAACTGAGTTCCATGACTAACATCGCAAGTGGAATTATCTTCCAAAGTTATTGGTATTTTGAACCGAGAACGTGCAGTCCTTCCTCCGGGAAGCAACAATGATGCTATACCATACGATGCAACTGCCAAAACAACCTTGGATTTTGCACGTAGACCGGTTATTATAGTGTTCCAAAGATAATTTTTCCCAGTGCCACCGCTCCCATAAACAAAGAATAAACCACCGTTACCTTGTTCAATAGACTGGCTAACAACATCAAATATTTCCCTTTGTATCGAGTTAAGACCATTCTTCAGGCTAATATGCTGAGTCCTTAGTTTCTCCTTATCGTAATCGAGCTCTTCGTCTATTAATTTATTTTTATAAGCATACTCTTTATCCTTTTCTGGGATAGGCATGGACGGAAACTCAACAAGAGTTCTACCATTTCTCTTGATTAATTCTTCGATGTCAACCAAGGTGAGGTTTTTTAACTGGGATTCAGTAAGTTCCAAATGTAAGTTCCGCCTTCTTTTTCTCTCCCGGTGCTGAATTCCTTCGGCTAACAAACTCCAATTTTTTTCCCATAATTTTTTTGGATAGGTTACTTCACAAAAAATCAACATCATGACAAACATCTGGCGCAATAAGTCACCTGTGCTGTATGTTGATGCTTCCTGCAAACCAGCGTGTCATTCGTTGTCGTCCGATAACAATCCAAGAGCTGCACATGTGTCTCTAAAAGTTGTATGAATGGTTCCCTTAACAGTTTTCAACTCAGAATAACTTCGTGCCCCCTTGCACACATTCAATAGGATTCGGAGAAAATATCTTTCTCCTGAACTCGGGTGAGCATTGTATAGTCTACCGACTGTATTCCCTCTTTGCCTTGGTCGCCACTATTTCAATTGTTTCTCCCATACAAATTCAGATGGAAAATCTGCGTAAGTCAACTCCCTTGCTTCTGGATACTTCTTTTTGCTTCGAACCATTCTAGAAATTTCATGACATTGGAGCTTGGATTATCCAATACATCTTCTACATCGTCCGTATCACGATATATTACCTGGTGTTTATAGGAGAAAACGCGATCAAATAATCACAAATCCAAAAATCTAAATGTCACTGTCGTTCATGAGTGCAACAGTGATCTGTTCATTGTTACAATAGGATTAGTTTATCAAAAAAAAAAATTATATGCGAAAATTATCAAGTCTGGATTTTATACGTAATGTACGGAAAGAGACAAATATTACCTGGTGTTCACCCTCCAAATGGTATGGTAGCCTCTCCACTGATGGATCACGGAACTGAATGTCGAAATCGAAAATCCTCCAACACGCTTCTGCCCCAGATATATACCGACAATCCAAGTAATTATTTATTTCATCAATTAATACTTCCTCTTCCCCTGTATCTTCATTCAAATTTGGATCTTTTTCGAGAATAGCAGTAACTCGATCTTTACCCTTGTTGATGTATTTGAATAATTATTTAACCAATCCCCTCTTGAATTGCATACCTCAACATTGATTTGCGTATTATCCATCAGGATCATTCTCCTTGTCAGGTATCTCTGCTGTGACAATTCTATTAATATCGGATGGTGTCTCTGGTTTATCCTTCTTATCCAGAAACAATAAAATGTGGGCATATGGTAAGCCCCTCTTTTGAAATTCTATAGTGTAGATTGGTGTAGATACAAAAATATACAAATTAGTACGAAGTTAAACAACACAGAATATAGTATGCAACCAAATAAATTGAAAATTACCTCCTTTGAATTTCCCAAAATGTTTTCCCTTTCGGAGAACTTCCATCAAATGCTTTAATTTTATCTTGAATACCCTAGCAACGATATCGGGTCTATCTTCTGGTCGTTGACCTTGTATGTGAGCTAGAGCTTCTGTAATTTCCTTCCAATTGGGATTGCAGGTGAAAGTTATAAAGAGATCCGGAACACCAATTTTCCTACATATTGCAATAGCATCTTGATTGTGTTGCATCATACATCTTGGGCCTCCGGTGTAAGATGAGGGTAACACAATTCTTTTGCCCTTTTTCTCGTTGTATCTCCCTTCAATAGTGCATCTCTTAACCCACTGTGTAACTCGGCCCTTATATGCTCTTGGTTATTTCTTACCCACTTAAGTCGACATTCTTCAATACATGCATAAGCATCCACACAATATTGCTGAAACAAACGTCCACCGCGAATTAAAGTTTGTCCCTCACCAAGCCGTTGTTGTAGCCTAAATGCATAATACTCCCTCATGGTGATCTGTTGCCGCTTCCTCAACACACCATCTTTACTTACTCTCACTTTCCTGTATGCAGTTTCCATGTTATAACCATCTTCCCCATAGGGGAATAAAATAGGGAATTGCATTGGCATATAACATGGGTGTATTTCATTGATTCTAATATAACCACTTTTCTTATGCTCAACAATGATGTCCCTGTACACATCATCATCAGTAGGATTCTGGACTATCAAAGCTGCCACTTCTGAACACGTTGGTAGGTTATACTGCCTAGCATCTCTTTCTCGTCGGCTAATGATTCGCAAGCGTAACTCAACTGCAGGTTGTCGTTGCATTCTTTCCCTGGCCATCCTGAATATCAAGTATATAGTTAATGATAACCATCCTGAATATCAAGTATATAGTTAATGATTTATATATATCTGATGCAAGTATATAGTGAAAATTAATACATTCGGTTCTTACTTATTGCAGTGAGTAACAACGAGTATATAGTTTCATGATTTATATATACCTGAATGTCTTTGCATATGCATTAGTTGCATCCAACATAGATATTAAATTAGTGATCACTTCCAAATCCAGTTCATCCTCATTTTTCTTATGTATATAATTTTTTTTCCGACTGCACCATTCTTTTGGGCTTCATTTTTATGCTCCTTTGTAAAAATATGTTCTTCCGACGGTTAGCTTCTTGTGCCAATTCTGTATCACATATGTATAGTTGGTTGTATCCTGGTTCTTTGTTTCCTGGAGGCACCAGATAACCTATTTTGTGATAGCTCTGTCCCTGAATTATATATGTCCATGGACCCTTACCTTTCTTGTTGATGTTGCCACTAAATCCGGCTCCGTTTGAGGTAAAAGCGAGCATATTGTTGTATGCCCTTATGTTTTTTCTGAACTTGGCGGGACGCGGCCCACCATCAAAGTCCAACAATCTCTGAAGATAATCTGGACATTCCTTAAGAAGTGGGAGCGCAACATTACCACTGGAACAACATATGCTAAACTCGCAATCAATTATTTTGGATTTTTGTGTTTTCTCCTGGAACCACATTATTGCACCACAATGCTTGCATGTATGAGATGGTGCGCCGAAATCCGATTTCATGATATCTAATCCTGTGAAAATGTCCCAAATTTACAAAGTATTAGAGGCATATTGAGAAACATTTGTTATTCCCAAATACACAGTTGATGATTTATATCTGATGTAAGTTAGTGAAACCTGATATAATTTGATCTTACTTATAGAATGCTCAACATCTCGACTCTGGGATATTTGGTATATGTCATCTTCATATGAGTCGTCGTAATCAGAACTACTATCATCATCTGAGCTGGATTCTAGTGGTATTTCTTCGCCCAGAAACCTATATCGTTGCGCTGCTCTCTTAGTACCGAGAAGTTATTTGCGAAGCCTCCTGTTCTCCCTGGCACGAATTTGTTCATAGTTCAATATCCTACATATTATACGCTGTTTGATTTGCTCGTCCATACCTATTATGTAAGAATGTACAATAGCGGATCATAGTTATCGTTAATGTTGGCTTTATAATATGATCAAATACCTAACATACAATCACGTAATATACAATAAGATCACAGGATTTTAGTATATGGATTTATAAAGAGAAACAAAATAAGATCATAGTTGTTCTTATTAGTAATGTCGATTATAAAAAGAACAAAATTAGTTGAATAAAAATAAAAGAATCTTATTTCAACACAATCTGATTTCAAGGGTATAGCAAGAATCAAACCCCTTGGTTAACTTTCAGATTTTTTAGATTTTTAATGTTCAAAAGGAATGAAACATAAATACTCAAACTATGCCATTTGATAGGTCCCCAAAGGAGCAGACGTTGATCTAAGTATCATTGCCAGAGGAACACCAGGGTTCTCAGGTGCAGACCCTGTAAATATGGTGAACTTTGCAGCTCCCAAAGCCGCAAAGGCTGTTGCTAATTCAGTGAGCATGACTGACTTAGAATATGCGAAGGATAAGATTATTATGGGAAGTAAGTGCAGATCAGCTGTAATTTCTGACGAAACTCGAAAACTAACAGCTTTTCGTGAAGGTGATCAAATACCTAACATACAATCACGTAATATACAATAAGATCACACCGTTTAGTATATTGATTTATAAAGAGAAACAAAATAAGATCATAGTTATCGCTATAGCTGGCTTTATAATATGATCAAATACCTAACATACAATCACGTAATATACAATAAGATCACACCATTTAGTATATGGATTTATAAAGAGAAACAAAATAAGATCCTGTAATATCAAATCCTGAAATTTATAAAATCCTGAACTATGTTAGTATATGGATTTATAAATTTATAAAATCCTGAACTTTCTTAATATAAAATAAGATCCCTTTCTGTGGCTTAGGTGCTCGTAGGTTTTATAAAATAAGAAACATATATGAAAAAGTTAATATACGATCAAGTTAATATATGAAAAAGAATATGATCAAGTTAAAATAAGATCTTGTAGTTAAAATCGGATCAGATTGCATGTTAATACGTGAGTGAGAAGGAATGGAAGTGTGGATTTACCAACCTTGACTGATGGATAATAGATGATTCGGGAGCTGGTGTTTTCTTCTTATTATGTTGGCTCGCAAATAGCGATTATGATAGGCTTCATATGGTGTTAAAGAAGGTGTTGGAGCAGGTTGTGTATCTCGTCGCTTTTTCACCATTTTTTTTCTTTAGGTTTTTAGTAGGGTTTCCTAGAGTTGTTTCATGATTAGGAGGGAAGAGTGGAGGAAAGGTTGTATATCTCGGCCTAATTTGGTGAGTAATCCTTGATTTCTATTGGCCGGGGGCCAGGAGCTCTAGAATTGAAGCTTTTGGCCTAACTTTCATTCTGGAGCCAATATTTCGTACTCAAATTATATATACAATTAATACAATTGGTATTGGTGATGCATTTGTGAAGGGGTTGTTCAGAGCTGGTAGGAATCTTACTTCACATAATTGGGAAGTTAGTTAAATCTGAAGGACTATAATTAAATACACAAAATTGGTCAATTAACCCAATAACGACAATTCTTGGGTGAAAAAGACATGTAAAATTTGATACTGTTCAAATGGACGAGAATGTAAAAATAGCCAGGATGTAAACAATTTCATTCTACACATTTTCAAATACTTTTTCTTATTTTTAATTTACATCAGGATGCATCCAGTTTCATCCTCGCTCTTTTTTAAGTTTAAGACATGATGAATCCAGTTTCATTCTTGCTATTTTTTTTTGTGTCCATTTCACTCATACTAATTTTTACTCGTCCATTAGAACCGTGTTTTAAAAATATTTGGACCAATGACCCATTTTCCGAATTAAATATGTGCCTGAAAGATACTACTCGGTAAAGTCTTAGTGAAAAGTCATTATGAAAATATTATTGATTTTAGTTGACATGTACTCCCTCCGTACCTATTATATAGGTGGGATTTCCATTTTTCCTTGTACCACTATATAGGCGGAGTCCAAATTTCGAAACGGTATTTTACTTATATTACCCCTATTTATTTGCTTGGGAATCATCACAATTTAGTATATGTCTCTAACATTGGGAATATAATTAAGGGTAAAACAGGAAAAACATAGAAATGTATAAAATCAATAAAAGCTTCTTAATTTAAGAGAATTGGTCCCTCCGCCTATATATGTGGTACGGAGGGAGTATAAAAGATATAATATGAATGTATATGGACATTTTAGTCTATTTTGTAGTCACTAACCTTATTACAATACAATATTTTGGGTGAAATGACCGATCATGAATATTATAAAAATATCTAATAGATCCTTGGGTATTTAAACAGTATCAACTTTTACTCGTCTTTTTCACCCAGGTTGTTTTAGGGCTAATTGACCAATTTTTTGTTTATACATGAAATGGTTGTATACAAATGGTTCATGCCAATTTCCAAGTATAAATAGTTTTTTTTTTTATTTCTTTTTTACAATAAAGAAAATAATAGCATGAATTATAAGAAATTAGAGTTTTACACATAATTATCATGACATTTTCCTATAAATTGACGTCGAGTTGAAGAAGAACTGCTAACTAATAGGAAGAAGTGGGTATTGGGATGTTGGAGTGAATTGAATCTAACAGTTTGAAGTTGATCCATCCAAGAATACCACAAAAGCGAGATACTTCCATCGTGTCCAAGATTCCATGTGTATATGAGATTTGTGCGAAGGGAGACATCGTGCTAACCAGGCGATACAGACTCGGCCTCGGGTGAAGAACTATCGGTCAAACCAGGAAGTCGGGCGATCAGTGAAGGTCCGATAGAGAACAGCTAAAATGATGTAATGTGACCAACATTGTAATTCTGTTGTATGTCGACTTTGGCCTATAAATATAAGGGCTAGTCGAGAGAGAAAGAGAGGTCGGAGAGGGAGAGAAAACAAGGCATCCTACTTGAGTTGAGAGAACATCACCACTAGAGAGAGAGAGTACAACTTGTAACCAAAGAAGAAGAATAATAATACACATCCTTTCACCCCTTGGACGTAGGTAATCATACCTAACCACGTAAATCCTTGTGTCTATATTTGTTTATGTTTCTTCATGTTGTGTGGAATCACCTTATACTCCATCGGATGTAGTGTGTAGTTTCATGCCACTACATTCTGGCGCGGACTAAGGGGAACGTCCAAGTTCTCCGGATACCTTGACTGCATGTACCGGCAGAGACGATCCAAAATCTCCTAAAAACATTTTGCGTGTTAGTTGATGCTAGGAGATGAACTCTGCTCGGAAAAAGTCTGTTTATAATCGTTTGGTTTAAGTTCTGCTGGTATAGTTAAGTTTTTGTTGAGAAAATTGAGTTGTTAGCAAAAGTTTTCAGCTGGGTTGAATCTGAACAGTCGACTAGTCTTGTCTCTAGCCGAGTCTGTTTTCAGGTCTCAATTTTCGTTTTTGTAGCATCTTTCGTACTTATCTTCATATTTTGATCTTAGTTATTGTCTTGTGAGTCCGACAGCGGAAAACTCATAAACTCCCAAGTAACATCTTTGATGTATGGTGGAAGTTGTTTGAGGTTCCATGTTCGCTTGGGAAAGTGCCGAAACAACAACACGACGATTCATACATCGTTGGTGAAAGAATCCAAGGAATCAAGGAAAGACATCCTTTTGCAGTTCCAAGGAAGTGCATAAGTCTTAATTTAGCTTTTTCCATGGCATGCTGACCTCATAAATGTACGAATTTAGACCTTTTTTTACTCGCAAAGAATGAGGTGCTAATGATTTGGAGTCTAGGGAATGTAGGACAAATTGTAGTTAATGCAGAGTCGTGGTACTGAGAGCGACGTCGTGCCCTTGAAAGCGACGTAGCAGGATACCCGTCTAAAAGAAACACTTAGTGTCGGAACGTGGAAAACTGGTAAGGTCAGCTTGGTAGGCCAGGGGGAATCGTACTTTTTAAACTCAGTCTTAGTGTCAGTCCCCTTTTTCTTCCAAAAATCGTACGCGCAATAGAAACTTTTCAAAACAGGTCAAAATAAGGTGTTGTCTGTTTTTGCTGACATAGGTAGGGACACCTCTCGGACAAACACCACACTGTGTCCAATGGCTAGCACGTCAGGGATGGGAAGAACTCTGATGAACCGCACGGTCTCCAGTAACAGCATGCAAAGAGGAGTAATTGGGACGAGGTGAGGGAGTAACGGGCCTCCACCACCAGAGGAATCACGAGCTACTGCAAGGGGTATGCCAACTGTGGACGAGGAGATCGATCTGGGACGAGACGGTGACCCATCGCCTATGGAGTGAATCTCCTCGCCCCCAAGGAGGGATGATCAAATAGATAGACTTACTGCGTCAGACACGGAAGATGATGAGGCAGCATTGATCCTGCATGCTCAGAGACGAAACATCAGACGACAAGATGAGTATCAAGAATCCCTCGGGCGAGAGCAAGAACGACTAAGGCGAGTACAACTAGGATGATAAACAACTATCGGAATCAATCCGGCGACATCGATTCAGATACCCCCAGAAGTATCACATCCACCACCTATGATGACAGCACCACCCCCTGCCTATTTAGGCCACCCAAATGGTCACTCTAGCCATGAGAGTACAGATCCAACACTGCTCGCGATTCTAGAAAGCCAAAGGAGGAAAGAGGCGTCTTTAAGAGATCTTCAGCAGAGGAATCTGGCTCTAGAGTTCGAGAACTATCAGTACGGAACTTAAGGCCGAGGTCGAGAGGATCTTCAAGTCAAGGAACATCAGGTCACCAAGGCCGAATCGGGAAAGCACCACCTGTAGTGGGACAATGCAATTCCGGTCGATCGGGACCACCCCCGACGCCACCTATCAGGGGATACGGACCACCCGAGGAATCATGAACAGACGACGAAAGGCGAGATAGGAACAATCAGCAGAGAAACACAAGGTCCGATAATGCAACTGAATCCAAGATAAGAGAGTTGGAGGAGAAGATAAGGAAGCTGTCAGGAACCGGCGAAGAAGACAAGCTCGCCGAGTTTATAAGCGAGGCCGAGAGGACCCCTTTCACCCAAGAGCTAGAACTAAGGGCCTTCCCACCTAATTGCACGCTCCCCACCTTCCCATCGAGGTTCGACGACACGGGAGACGCGGTGGAGCACTTGAAGATGTACTCAATGTCCCTAATCCAATGGAAAAACTATGAGGTAGTAATGTGCAAGTTCTTCCCGGAAAGCTTGGAGGGCGAGGCGACGAAATGGTTTTACAACCTCGCACCAGGGACAATTGACATCTACGAGACTCTAGTCGAAGCCTTCCTTGAAACGTACATGCACAACAGCAGACCTCGGCCCAGGGTCAACATGTTATTTACCTTGGCCAGACGGTTTAGAGAACCTCTCAGATCCTGGACCGATAGATGGAGAAATTTGTGTACGGAAATTGGGAAAGTACCAGTCGATCAGCAGATATTCGGGTTCGAAAATGCACTTGGGAGATCGGATCCCATCTGGGTAGCCATGTTCACTGAGAAACCACAAACGTTGAAAGAAATGAGGAAAATGCAAGAGCATTTCATCACCCTAGAAGAAATCCAGGAAGAGTCAAGATATAGAGGAGTGCAAGAAGCTAGTGCAGCGCCCAAGTCAACGTCGGACGATACTCAAAGACGACCCGAGAATAGACCGAGTCCGCCCATGCGAGGACATGGGAAGAAGGAATGGATAGATAAAGGGAAGAGGCAAAGGCACGAGGCGAGAACGTACACCCCTTTGAATTCTCCACTGGAATAAATCTTCAAAGAAGTCGAAAAAAGGAGTGACATCATATACCCAGCTTCAAGAGGGATACAGTTCGAAGAGACCAAGGATCACCCGGAATATTGCCATTACCATCAGTATCGAGGCCACTCTAAAAAAAACTGTCGAGAAGTGAAAGACATCGTGCAACACCTTATCAGAGATGGTTATTTGAGACAGTTCGTCCGACATCCGGCCCAGACGACCGCAGCGCCCAATGCACCAGTCCATCAGGTTCGGATCGACAAATCAACGCAGTTTGTCAACACGATTTCACATTCCTCCACTCAAGCGTACAATCTGAATCCCGGAATAATTTCTAGAATCCACAAGAGAGATCATAGTGGGAAGGAAATTTTCATTGTAGAAAAAGCTTTGCCTATGGAACCATGGATGGTGCGACCTATCTCTTTCTCGGCCCAGGATGTCCCGGTGAACGGCCAAGCTCACAGTGATCCTTTGGTTATTACCCTGCTAATTGAGGAATGGGGGGTAAGAAGGATACTAGTAGATAGTGGGAGCTCCGTCGAAGTACTCTTCTACGATACGTTCAAAAGGATGAAGTTGTCGGATGATATACTCGTCCCGTCAACATATGGTATATACGATTTTAATGGGACGGTAACCATGCCGAAGGGCGAAGTAACTCTAAGGGTATCGGATGGAGGTGCCTACCTGGATACTTTAACCACATTCTGTGTGGTTGATGTAGCCTCGCCCTATGAAGCTATTATCGGAAGACCATGGATCGCGGGAATCAAAGGAGTGGCATCGGCCTATCATCAAAGATTACGGTTCCCAACGTACAAGGGGATAGCAGAAGTCGTAGGAGATCCAAAGGCAGCCCGAAAATGCATGCAGGCCGACGCCCAGATAAATGGGGAGCGGCGAGCACGACAAAGGGGAGAGAAGAAAAAGGCTAAAGAAGCCAAAGTCGCAGAAGAACTGGAAAAGGTTATTTCGCAAGCGGTCATGGCTTACGAAGCACAAGGAAGAGAGCCTTCATAGCAATTAAAGGAGACGACGCCGGTGAAGGAATCAAGACCAAACTTCTCGGTCGTCGAACCTATTCGAGAGATTAATTTGGGAACTGTAGAAGAACCAAGGGGGGTAAGGATCAGGTCCTTACTATCGGACGAACAAGTAAACCAGCTCGTGGCGGTGCTAAAGGAAAACATGGACGCATTCGCATGGAACATGCACGATATGGAGGGTATATATCCAGAGGTATGTTGTCACCATCTAAGTATCGACTCAAGCTTCAAGCCAATCCGACAAAAGATGAGGCGAATCGCACCAGAATTACAGGCGGCCGTCGAGAAGGAGCTAAAGAAGTTACAGGAATCGGGAATAATTAGGAAATCGCACTACCCACAGTGGATATCTAACATGGTCGCGGTACCAAAGAGAAATGGAGGAGTCAGAAATTGTATCGACTTCAGCGACTTGAACAAAACTTTTCCGAAAGACAGTTTCCGTCTCCCAAGTATCGATCTACTGCTGGAATCTAGAGTGGGGTACGAGGCACTAACGTTGATGGACGGATATGCGGGGTATAAAAAGATCCCACTGTCTCCCGAGGATCAAGAACACACCTACTTATTCACACCAAGGGGCCTATACTGCTACACCAAGATGCCGTTTGGGCTGAAGAATGCAGGCGCCACATATCAGAGGTTGGTGGGCGATATGTTTGAGGACCGGATCCACAACACCATTGAGGTCTATGTCGACGATATGCTAGTAAAAAGTCGCCTATCTAAGAATCACATCCGAGACCTGCGGGAAATTTTTCGAACGATGAGAGAATATAGAATGAAAGTTAACCCGACCAAATGCGATTTTTGGGTCACATCGGGCAAATTTTTGGGATATATCATCACTCCAAAGGGGATAGAAGCAGATCCCGAGAAATTCAGAGTCATCCTCGAGATGCCGTCACCAGCCGCAATACAAGACGTACAAAAGATGAACGGAAGTATAGAAGCATTGGGGCGATTCATATCTCGGTCGTCCGACAAATGCAAGGATTTCTTTAGCACTCTTAAAAAGGGAGAGAAATTCAAATGGAAGGACACCTGTGAGGAGGCGTTTCAGAATATCAAGCTACATCTTGCAAGTATGCTAGTATTATAAAGACCTGAGCCGTCGGAGGTCCTCACATTTTACCTCGGAGAAACTTCATATGCTATCAGTGCAGTCTTAGTTCGAAATAAAGGGAACGAGGAAAAGCCCGTTTACTTCATTAGTAAGACATTGAGTCCGGCCGAGAAAAATTATACAAGGATGGAACAGATGATTCTAGCGCTAGCTTTCTCCACCTTGAAGCTAAGGACATATTTCCAAGCCCATCGGATCCGCGTGCTCACAAAATCACCTATTGAGGCGGTACTAGACAATGCAGGCCGATCTGGAAGGATCTCCAAGTGGGGGGCGCAAATAAAAAGTTCAACGTTTTCTACGAAATGAGGACATCAGTGAAGGTACAAGTAGTGGCAGATTTTTTGGAAGATTTCCCACTAAGAGACGAAGATGAGTCGAGGACATACCCATAATGGAAGAAGATCGAGAAGACCCGGCCGACTTACTCGATGCAAGTAGCCCATCACGTTGGGAAGTATTCGTCGATGGAGCGTCAAACAAAGATGGATCGGGACTTGGGGTAGTCTTTACCACACCAAAGGGACGAAAAATGTTCCATTCGTTTAGATTGGAATTTATGGCGACAAACAACGTCACCGAGTACGAAGCTGCGATTCACGCCCTGAGATTAATCGTCGAGATGGGCCTACAAGATGTAAGGCTAACTAGCGACTCACAGTTGGTAATCCGAAAAATCACGGGAAAATATGCAATTCACGATCCAATTCTGCAGAAATACTGGGAGCTGGCCCAATTCAATATCAACCAGATCCTCAGCATCAAATTCCGCCACATATGCAGAAAAGACAATCGACACTCGGACGCACTGGCATACATCGCCTCCCAACTCGCAGACCCAAGTGTGGAGGGAATTCGTGTCATGAGACTCCTCGCCCCATCCATACCGGAGACACCCGAGATATCTGTCGACGTGGCTATCAATACGGCCGATAGATATTCAGACGGAGATTGGAGAAAGCCGATTCATTCGTACTTGGAGACTGGCGAGTTACCCAAGGGGCGTCCCGAGATCAACAAGATCAAAAGTAAATCGTCCGCTTATGAGTTAAGAGATGGAATCTTTTACAGAAAATCGTAATTGGGGCCCCTCTTAAGATGTTTGAGCAAGGAAGAAGGGCGGACAATACTGAATGAAGTACACTATGGGGCAGCCGGAAATCACATCTCGGGACAAAGTTTGTCAGCGAGATCGAAAACGATGGGATACTTCTGGTCGTACATGAATGATGATGCAAAAAAAATGGCACGAGCTTGCGAAGAATGTCAGCGATTTGGTAAGAAGATACATGCGCCATCTGTAACTCTAAACTCGGTGGTGAGCCATTGGCCCTTTTCCAAGTGGGGCCATTATATGTGGGATCGGGACAGAGAAAATACTTAATAGTAGCGACGGATTACTTCACTAAATGGGTGGAGGCATCACCACTAAGACATACGTGACAAAGACGTCTTGAGGTTTATTTGGGAGCACATCATATGTCGTTTCGGAGTACCAGCGGCCATCGTCTTGGATAACGGAAAACAACTCCAAGGAGAAAACATTGACCTACTATTTAACACCTACAACATCAGAAAAAGCAAGGCTACCCCCATATACCCTCAAAGTAATGGGCAGGCCGAGATCACAAACAAAACTATCGCCGATAATATGAAGAAAAAAATAGATGGAGCGTATGGTAATTGGTGCGAAGAACTCTACAATGTTTTATGGGCCTATCGAACCACTCGAAGGGAAGCAACAGGGCTATCACCTTTCATGCTGACCTATGGAACCGAAGCGATACTACCAACAGAAGCGATGATACCCACCACATGAACTGAGGCATGGAGGAGAAACATATCGGCAAATCTAATACTAGCTAAGATCGATGACTTGGAGGAAACAAGGGAGATGGCGTTGCAAAAAATGGAGAATTACCAAAGAAGATTACAACGAGAATACAACAAACGAGTTCGACCAAGAGAGTTTCAACCAGGGCAGTTAGTGTTGAAATATCTAGCCGATTGGGAACGTGACAAAAGGGGCAGTAAACTAGCGGCAAGGTGGGGAGGACCATACACAATCGTGTCTAAAGCTGGCGAGGGAGCTTATCGATTACTCAAACCAGACGGCGAACCCGAGATAAAACCGTGGAACGCGCAACATCTGAAACTCTATTACCCATGAGGGGTTCGAGGGAAACAGGAAAACATACTTGTCATTCATTTCTTTAAAACCGCGAGGGGTAGGAAATATGACATGAGCGACCAATGGTCATTCGTACTCGGGG
>NC_039366.1:68224678-68247773 GCF_003573695.1 Papaver somniferum | reverse complement strand
ACTTTTAGCGTTATAGATATTTCATAGAGTAGATTTGTTATCAGGGTCATATATCCGCCTTCAACATGCTTAGGATTTTAATTGGTGGCAATGTTTTATACATCTTACCTATTTTCACGTATTCATGGTCTTTGATTCTTGCAACTCTTGCATGTCCATGAAGATCAAGTGCACGTGGGTGGTTATGACGACAATCTATCTTTTTATTCATAGTCCAATAATATTCATCTTGGTTCTCTCCTATACGGTTGAAAACGATATTGAAAGGGCATTTTCTTTTCTTCGTCATGGTCTTGTTCTTTCTCCCCGTCTTCCCAACATACACGGAACCCTTTTTATGCTTATCAACGTCTTTGTCGCTTCTCTCACAAACCATTTCAACCCGGTTTTTTCGGCTTTGTTGCCCGGTCACTAGCACACAGTTTATTAGCAATCCACGTTCATAAGCTCAAGCCTTTGCTTCCTCTTTACTTCCCCATCTCTACAGAAATACAAGGCCACATATATACTTAGTAAACGTTTGGGATATATACTTTTTAACATATAAAGTAAGACATCACTCAATTGGTTACCTACCAAGTCATTTTGGAAGTGATCTTGATTATCTTCGTGAATGGTATTAACATCCGAAGGTTGATTGTGCATTGGTTGAGGTTCATCCATCACAATCTACAAGAATACAGCGGGGTTAGATAACTCTAACTAAAAGTTCGTCTAATTCAAACATTTTAAACCAGAGCCAAACTAAGGAAATGCTCAGAGTAAAGTTAGGTACGGCTTATACAAAAATTTGGAAAATGAGACGAACATTACGATTTCAAAAGTTCGGCTTATAAACTGGATGTACAATAGAGACGAACTTTGGAATCGAGTAAAAATTTAAGTCAAACCACAATGTTCGTCTGATACATTTTGGACCGAACATTACATTGTAACTCGAAAAAAAACAAAAAAATAAAAAAACAGTAGGTTCGGCAATCCAATGAAAGAGATCGAACAAGCCAAACTGCTCTTCCCGGGAAAAGTTCGGCTCTTATTTTACAGCCGAACCCAGTATTGAACTTCGTAAAAATTTGTAAAGATTCAACTTTTTGAAAGCTAACAAAAGTAGATTAGACGTCATATACGAGTATACCTGTGTATTATTAGCATAAGGTTCTTCATCAATGTATTCGTCCTCTGGATTTGACTCATAAAAACCATCATCTTGAGTTTTAGGTTGAGGTTGAGTTAAAGTTGGAGCAAAATCATTCTCATAATCCAAAAAGTTAGCCAAATCTGGATCATTATTGAAGTTGTTGTGTATTATATTGTGTCTACGAGATGAAGATTCACCCGGATCATCCATTTTGAATCACAAAAATCACCCAAATCTCAAAAACCCTAGTTTTTTTCCACTTCTTCTTCCTCTCTCAAAAACCCAACTCTCTCACTCAAAAGTCAGATTTTTTTTCCAACTAATATAACACTAACAACTTAACCTAGTCAATAATTAACATTATTAACTAATCATTATTATTAAAACTAATCATAATTATTAATACTAATTAAATAAGGGTAAATATGCCATTATAAAGAAAGGTAGATAAGGGGTGATGGTGTTTTTTATTTAGTGACCCTATTTTGGCATTATTCAGTATGCCTCAAAAAAACTCAGTATGCCTCAAAACAGGTTTCGAACAAAACCGCCATACTCACGGATTTTACCCGGACCAACCCGAAATTTAGCCGGTGGACATCCAACTCGTATTTTGATGGATTGAGCGTGGGTAAATTTTTAAACCCATTTGTTGAATACACGGCCCTTTAAAATGGCCAAGCTATGTTAAGATTGGGGTAATGATTTTGAATTTAGTACTATGTATAATTTTTTTACATCGGATTGTGAGTTGTTTATTAAATTTCGTCTTCATTTTTTGTTTATTGATATTGGTTGATTAGTATCCTACACGATTACTTTGATTGAATATATTTGTTTGACTTTTCTTAATTTTGAAATTAGTGTTTGTATTACTAAGAATCGTGATCATGTAAAATACCTCAGTTGTCCTGTTATACACTACTAATTACAATTTTTGGCAAGGATTAAAATGTCAAAATGTCAAATTAATAATACAATTACCCTAAAGTTTTTGCTAAACTAGGTCATAATAAACGTCCACTTTGGTAAATTTGATTTTAATATTGTCATAGCCAACATTGGGAGATTTGAGTTCCATGTTCCTTATTGACAATTGGAGCTAAGGTTTATTTGCTTAAGTTACTTGACAGTTGACAGACTCATAGGTAGAATCAAAATTAGATGTAATAATTCAGATGTCGTTTGTTAAGTATTTGTCAGTGCTCAAGAAATCTATTGGCAATCTTGTCTATATGCTGTAATAGAAAACAAAAAACAAAAAGGATGTAAATCCAATTAGACCAAAACCAAAGTCGAGGCAAGGATTATATCATCTAGCCTTAATCCAGATTCATCCTTACTAGTGCTTATGGACTATCGATGTCTGTCTCCCATAACATAACGACATACTTCTCGATGTAGTAGCACTCCAAACTTCGAGAAACGACGAATCAAAACTTAAAGTGATGAATTCTCTCTTTAACACAAACTTAATTGGTAATTTCTATAGAATGTAGTAGAATGATTATTAGGTTTCCAATTGTTATTTTTCTAAGTGTGTGCTAGAAGTTACTAGTACCTCTTCGATGAAGAATCATGATGCTTTAAGTACCTCTTTACTGAAGAATCATGATGCTTCAAGGATTTCTCAAGGGATGTGACTTTCAAATTTCAATTTGAGTTCCCTAGGGGTTGTCTCCTTTCATGTATCTGCCTTTAGGTTTCTTTTAGTTTCAAACTTGAAATTAACTTAACCTAACTAATAATAGGCAAAATTCATGTATCTGGCTTTAGGTTTCTTTTAGTTTTAAACTTGAAACTAACTTAACCTAACTAATCGGCAAAATTAAGATAAGCCCACTGATACAACCCAACACCCAAATCCAATGTGGTACTAGTTAAATGGTTTTTTCGTTAATATATAAAAATTGGATTCAATTTTCCAACGATCCCCCACATGAATGATAATGCACTTACTAAAAAAGTAATTGACAATACAGACAAACACTGGAGAGAGTTCATGCGGAAATAAATGCATGGGGATAGGTAGCTTTCGCCTTAAACCTTCCTTAGTGAATAGTTATAGGTCTTACTACTGGGTCGGTATGCCAAAGGCTTTGAATTGTTAGTCTTTTAGTGTAAACCAAGACAACAACTATACACAAGTTATTTCTTCACCAAGTTGGTTCTCATGGTTGTGTTTATTTCGGCCCTGAATAATTCTTGGAATTGATGAAGCGCTTTTAGATAAACCTAGCCTATCAAAGGTTCTCACATAAGCGGACACACATCTCGCTTCACATAGGTGATTTCCTATTAAGAGTATCCTGTCATACCCTATTTTGAGTTTCCAAATCATACAAATTAATAATCGAAGGCTAAAATAACAATATAGATTATAGCTTCCCACCAACGATACTATTAAACGCTTTTTGATCCCAAAGAATCATGTAAACAAGCGTACGTAAGAGATTTCGCCTGATTAGGTTACTTTCCTCTCCAAAATGAAGTGCATGCCTTAGGATAAGTTTGTAAGAAGAACAAACTTCATTATTTATGGACTAAGGTAGTTTAGACACCAATGAAGATATGCAATAAGCACCTAAATCCTGTTCTATCTAATTCCAACCAATACCAACTGTCATACCAAAATACCTCTTGGATTAGACCTCAATATTAGCTAGCATACAAGATACTTAACTGATATATCTTTTAGAGATATGTTTTGCTTGCTGAAAAACAAAACATATATATTCGAAAATCTTAATAAAAAGATTCTCAAACAATTCGGTTTGGGATCTCACCTTCAGTATCAAGGAATATCTTTGAACAATAAAATATAAGATTTGTGCACATGTTCAAATTACTCACTATGTCGACATCTTTAATTTTCCTATTTTGCAAACACAATTTCCAAAATCACACAAACCCTAAAGTGTACGAGATAATAGAAATCGGTTTTGCTTATGGGGATCGGGTCTACCTTAGTTCCCAATGTAGGAATGTATCGGTTCTATTTTAGTCCTCCACATAGGTAAGGATCGGTTCTACCATGGTTCCCGATATAAGTAGGGATCGGTTCTACCATAATTCCCAATATAAGTAGGAATTGGTCCTTCCTTAGATCTCCAATGAAAATCGGACCACCAATCTATTTGATTTCTTTCATCGTACGACGAATTTTTTTTGTAGTATACTTCCTTAAACTCATGTATCAAACATCATTTTCTAGGCATGAAATCAATCATAAGTTCATTACACAATCTAGAAAAAAGTTACAAATATTATGTATATGTCACAATTACGAAGTTTAAAAGATAAATGTTATACTTCGTAAATCAATATACCAAGATTGTAAAACAACTTGTATATTCTTCCTTGACACGTTGATCATAGTAAGATGATCAAGTCTCTAATACCATAGTTTCACGTATATAACTTCGTATGTTATGTTTTGAATCTAAATGACTTGAAAATAACGATAAAAATGGAAACAAGTCAAGTCTTGTATTACTAACCTCAAGTAGAAGGATAATGTCTTCGTTGATGTCGATAGATCTTCAGAATTTTCAGGTCTTCAGAGAAATACTTGTATGTCTCAAAGTTTATAGACTTCGTAGTCTAACCTAATCAGGTTGACTATGGTAATCTAATCAAGCGACTTTTGAATTTTGATACTAAAATATGACAACCAACCTTCACATACCAATGTTTGGTCTCACTACCACTAGGGGTCGGTTCCAACACCCCTTGGTCGTTCTTCCTTTGGAATGACGAGGGTACTAACTACACCACAATCTTTTCGATATCAACCTATAAGTCCTATACCTTACATGATATAATATAGATAGAGACTGTCAAGAAGATAGAAAACCACAAGGCATACACTTGGTACATAGTTCTAGTTCGAAACCGAACACACCTACATGAATCAACCCAAGTGTTTGGGATTAACGTACAAGTACAATTACTTTAGTTATAAATTAAACATATTATAATGTGAAAAGTAAAGTAAAAGCATACAATAAGATTTTATTGACGAGGAAATGGAAAATGCAGAAAAAACCGGGGACCTAGTCCAATTTTGAATACTCTCAGAATTAAGCCGCTATACAAAGACACTACCAACTTCGTACAGTTGAGACCAAGTAAACTACCCCTAGCTACCTAGTTTCCTCAGTATCCCCGCGCCTGTAACCAATTTGTCCAATGCACATGAATTCTAAGATAGAGTCCACTATCTTAAGTTATTTCAGCCTCTCTGAAGACTGTAAGTACTCAACCCTTTCGATTGTATTCCAAATAGTAAATGACTATGAAATTAATTAGAGATATATATATGTTGGGTGTGATGCATACTTTTCTGTTTAAAATTGATTAAACTCCTTTGTCTGGTTTAGATCTTCCAAAATCTGGATTAAACAAGTTAACCAGATCGAGTCAAAAAGAATTACCAGATTCGGGTAGTGAAGAATACCACCAGATAATAGCTTGTCGGTCTAAATTATAACCTAGCAATAACAAAACTATCAAAAGACATTAGATCTAGTCGATCCCAGTCGATCAAGTTGGTGCAGGAAGAAAATCACGAATATACAGAACCAATAAGAAAAATCTTCTTGTCTTCAATCTTCTATAGTTTTTTGTACTAGCACAATAAAAAATTTGATTTCATACTTATGACCGATCACGCACAAAACGAAGTCTTTTAAAAAAGGATGATCACAAGTCAACGTTAACCCCTTGATCTAGTTTGAGTGACCTTATGTCAGAAGACAAGGCTCTCAAGAATAATCAAACTAGGTGCAATTAAGAGTTAACAACTGTTACTCAATCAAATCAATAATAGAAAACTAAAATAACAATATGATTTTAGTTTCCCATTAGCGGTACTAGGCTACACCAGAAGCAAGAAAAATGAAGTTTTCCTGTCTCGGGATAAGTTTGTAAGAAGAACAAACTTCACTATTTATATACCAAAGTAGTTTGGATACCAGAGAATTTCCATAACCGAAGATATTCTTAAGATATGCAATAAAGCACCTAAATTCGGTTTTATGAATTCCAGCCAATATCCAACTGCATAAACAAAATCTTCATGGACAACTCAATATTAGCTAGCAGTTAACTAATATATATTTCCAAAGATACGTTTTGATTAATGGTAAAACATAACATATTAATTTCAAAAATCTCAAAAAAATTATATATTATTTCGGTTTGGGATCTCACCTTGAGTATCAAAAAATATCTTTGAACAATTAAGAAATAATATTTCAGCACATGTTCAAATTACTTATTATGTAGACATCTTGAACTTTCCTATTTTGCAAACCCAATTTCGAAATCACACAAACCCTAAAGTGTACGTGACTTAGAGAAATCGGTTTTGCCTATTGAGACGGGTTCTACCACGACTCCTAAAGGAAGTTAGGATCGATTCTACCTTGACTCCCAAAATAGGTAAGGATCGGTTCTACCTTGATTCCCCATATATGTTAAAATCGGTCCAACCTTAAGATCTTCAATTAAAACTGGACCATCAATCCTGTTGATTTCCTTTCGACTACGAAAATAGTTTGTATGTCTACTTCCTTAAACTCATATAATTAAACATAGTTTTATAGGTATGAAATCAACCCTATGTTCACTATGAAAAAGCGGGGTTCTAACAACCACACTTAAGGTTGCACATGAACCGGACCAGAACCGATAAAATAGGACCGGAACCGGACAACGCGGTACAGGGAACGAGACTAAAACTAAGAACTGGTTGTATAGCGGTACAGGTACCGGTTCTGTCACAAGTCCCGGAGTGTACCGACCAAATTACCCGTTTGGTTTTAACCATTGATTAGAACTCTAAAAATGAATCTTAGCCTTACAGTTTAGGTATTGTCATAGGAATTATAAGATAGTTCTCATCTGTTTCTAGGTTCTTCTTTTCATTTTTTTCTTTCGTTGATAGTGAAAATGATGATGTTAATAATGATGTTGAGAAAGAAACTAAGAAAGCGATTCTTTAAACTAGTGACCTGTTAAAGGGGCGGGTGGTTCCATTGGAGGGGCGGCAAACCTAATAAGACAAAAAGGGTCATTAGGTGGTAATTCAAGTGCCCCTTATCAAAAAAAATATGGAAATGACCAATTAACCCTTATTATTAGTAATCAAGATTAGTGATGATAATCAAGATTAGTGTTGTTAATTAATTTTCACTTATAATAACTCTAAAATCAGATTTTTAGAATTATAAAAAAAAAAATTTAGAGGAGAAGAAAAAGAAAACTTATGTGATATTTGTGAAACCCTAGATTTTGATTCCCTCAACCAAAATGAGTGATTCTAGTGGCAAATTTGAAATGGGTGAATCTCTATACGATAGAGAAAACAAATACTACATACCCCTTGATGGAGATCCTGATATGGAGTATTTATTAGATGGTAGAGATGTTTTAACCCATAGTGAAGGTCAATCTCAACCAATTGAAGAAATTAGCCAACAAAGTGAAGAACCAGCAACTGAAAATGACCAGGTATACTTCTAAACTAGTTCTCGGTAGCTTTTTGTTGATTAAAATTCTCTAAAGTACGTAAGAAAATCAAATTTTAAAAAAATTCAGAAGAACTTACGGTTGGTAATTAGCTAGTTATCAACCGTAATTGAATGTTACGGTTCGTAAAGTTTCCAATTCCAACCGTAACTGGTTCAATTTGGGGAAAAACTCAATCGTAATACCAGTTATAGTTAGTATAAAATTTTCGAGTCGAACCGTAATTTAAGTACGGTTGGTTACGTTCTTCAGTAGTTACCAACCGTAACTCATCATGTGCATGGCAGTATTTACTGCACTTCTTACGGTTGGTAATATGTAAATAGCTACCAGCCGTAATTGTGTTACGGTTTGTGATCTGTATTTTTTACCGATCGTATAATGATCTGTATGTTTTCGTTTTCATTTCACCCTATTTACGATTTGTTACGGGAGGGCCATTACCAACCGTAGTTGTGTTACGGTTTGTAAGTGATTGTAATTACGAACCGTATCTTTGTTACGGTTTGTATTTACTTGTCGTGTCCAACCGTAACTTTATATATATTTTCGTTTTGTTCTTGTTTAGACTAATGTGGGTGTATTGTTGTCCAGATCGTGAGTGTACCTCCCCTAATGGATGAACAACCTTTAGCAAATCAACTTCTCACCCAAGATTCTAGCTCTCACTATTTAACTGAGGAGACATGGGAGGAAAAAGATGATGCAAAGCATTGGGCTAGGGAACGAGGCAAGTTGATTATGTGTATCATAGTTTGTAATGGTACCACTAGTGAAAGTGCCTTTCAAATGGTTTGCGAGTGTAGTGGACAACATAGAAGTCATGCAAAAAAGGGTACCGTGCAAGTAGCAAAGGCAAAGAGGAAGAAAACTACGTTCACTAAGAAGACCCGATGCCCCTTCAAGATTCAATTTAAAAGGAATGCGTCAAAAAGGTGGTTTTTGGAGAAAGTTGTATGCGGTAGTCATAACCACCCTATACCGGAGAGTTTGCTATCACATTCGTATGCTGGACGCCTTACCGAAGAAAAAGAGAAGATCGTAGAGTCACTGACACAAATTCGTATGAAGCCCGTTGATATCCTCGCTCACTTAAAGGAAAGAAACCCACAAAATGTTTCTACTTTGGCTAACATCTACAACGCAAGAACAAAATTAAAGGCTAAGAAATGGGAACAAATGAACGAAATGCAACAATTAAGGCATTTGGGGGAGGCGAATAATTACTCGGTTTTCCACGATGATGATGAGAAAGGACGAATAAGACATCTTTTGTTGGCTAATCCTGAGTTTGTGAAGTTGGCACGGTGCTCTCATCAAATCCTTCTAATGGATTGCACATACAAAACCAAAAAGTTTGAGATGCCGTTGTTGAACTTTGTCGGGCAAACTTCTACCAATGCTCCTTTTAGTGTTGGTTTTTGCTTCTTGAAAGATGAGCTCGAAGAGAGCTATGTGTGGGCATTAAACCAAGTGAAGTTATTCTACGTAGAGGGATATACTCCAAAGGTGATTATTACCGACAAGGAAAAAGCTTTGTTGAATGCAATAAGGAGGGTTTTCCAGGAAGCTCATAACCTTCTTTGCACGTTCCACTTGTGGAAAAGTATTGAAACTAAGTGCATGCGCCTTGTCCGTCCAACCAAAAAAAACGAAATGGATAGAATAAAGAAACTACCGTTACATCAACAAAAGGATGCCAAAGAGAAATTTAAGAAGGATGACAAGTTGGCGGAACTAAAATGGGAAAGTTTCAAAACGGAATGGAGAGCCTTGACCTATTCTATCACCGTGGATGAATATGAGGATAGATCTCGTATGTTAGTGGCTCATTGGAAAATAGGTTATCCAAGTGTTGTGAAGTATTTGTTGGATAATTGGTTGGATTCGCACAAAGAGAAGTTCGTATCGGCGTTCACTAACCAATATAGGCACTATGACAACCAAGCTACAAGTACGGCGGAGTCATCTCACAACCGGTTGAAGAAGAAACTTCATAGTTGTAATGGTGGGTTAGTTACGATATTCGAAGCCATGGATTCGTATTTCCACCGTGATCACGATAGAGTTACAGAGTCTTTTGAAAAAAGCCGAAGTAAACAACACACCAAATGGTTAGCCAATAAGTGGCTAAGGGGAATTACACATCAAGTTTCGCACCGCGCTATTGATAAGATAATGTATCAAGTACACCATTATGAATTGGGGGATTATGAAGAAGAGTGTGTTTGTCCAAACATGACAAGTTTGGGACTCCCATGTGGGCATGTTATAGCCACATACCAAGACAAAGTGATCTCGATTCAAGATGTTGATCCCTTTTGGGAACAATTATCATTCCGTGAAACAATTTTTGATCAACAATTTGGAGGAACGTTTGCCAATACCGAGATTGGTCAAGCTCTAGCCGAGAAATATGCTACACTAAGCCGAGTCCAAAGGCAAATATGGTTGAGTAATTTGAGAGATTTTGGATATCCACAATTTAGGTATGATATCAAGGAACCACCAAAGGGGAAGAGTAAGGGGAGGCATCCTACCAAAAAAAAGAGGTACGTAGGAAATAAAAACCAAGGGAATTGGCGGAAGAATCAAAGAAAAGAGATCCTTCGGGTTATGAATGGTTGAGAAAGGAATATGAAGCGGAGGATGAGATGGAAGAAGTTGATGTTCAAGGTAGAAACAAACGAAAAAGAGGTCAAGCGGATAAAGGAGAACCAAGCCGTCGAAGTGTACAACAAAAATGTATCGATATTCCTACTCAAGAATGTGCAACAAGCAAAATTGATGTTAAAGGAAAAGGTCCGGTATTTCGCTCTAAACAACAACAAAGTGGGAAAACAAATGATGGAGTTAAAGGTAAAGGTTCCTATGTCGGTCCCGAGGTTTCAAAGAAAGTGGTTGTTAAAGGAAATGGTTGTAAAGAAAGTGGGAAAACAAATGATGGAGTTAAAGGTAAAGGTTCCTATGTCGGTCCCGAGGTTTCCTCCCAAGATAGTTCAATAGAAAGACTTGTTGGTAAAGTTGGTGTTAAACAATTAGCAAGGAACAATGGAAAGAGTCTGATGGTTGAAAAAAATCGGTCAAGCGGTGAGAAGGAGAAGGAGACGATATATATAAAAGGAGTGCCTAAACCACCACCTAGAGATGAGAATGGCCGATATAGACGGAACTATTACATTCGTTATGAATATTACCTTCGTTTTTTCCCCGACTTTATTCGTGATCATATCAAGGCCACGAAGGATGTTCATGGTGATGGGAATTGTGGTTACCACGTCTTCGTGGAGCAACTTGGACCCTTTGAAGACGCGATAGGGTGGGGTTGTGACCAAGTTACTTACGTAAGGAAAAAATGCTTAATGGAACTACGTGGTTACCGCGACTTCTATAAGCCGATGATGAGAGTTGAAAGAGACGAAACTGATGAGGTGTTAAATGAGAGCTTCGCAAATATGGAAAGGCGGTTAACCGACAATATATGTTTGACAAGCTAATATTGGATGCGCATGCCTATATGTGGCCAAATACTCTCCAACGCATTCAATTGTGTCATTCATTTGATCTCCAAAACCATGAGCCATACATTTGCACCAATAAGAATCCCGTTTCTCGAAGATTTGTCAACAACAAAAACTATTGTCATGGGGCATGTGGAAGGAAATCATTACATCGGCCTTCGATTGCATGAAGGAAGCCCATTACCACCATTGTGGAGGGAATTTGGTTGTGATGGTGAACTCCCCAAGACTTGGTGCAATCTATTTGAGAAAAGGATTGAATTATGGAATGCCATAATGATGTCTATACCGAAGCAATTCATAGTTATGACCGATGATGAAGAGGATGCTTAAATGCTTACAAGTCTTGGTGAAATACATTTTATATTTTTTATTTTGGTATTTTGACTAAATGTGATATGATTGGCAAGGTTTCAGAGTAAGTTACGGTTGGTAACTAGTGAGGTACGGTTGGTAACTAGATTCAATCACCAACAGTAAGTAGTTCCAGAAACACATTTTATCTGTCATTTGTATTTACGGTTGGTCCCGATAATATAGTTACCAACCGTAACTAGCTTAAGAAACAAATTTTAACTGCCATTTGCACTTACGGTTGGTATCGATAATATAGTTACTAACCGTAACTGACCCTGACACCAAATACAAAGTAATTATAAGTAATTTAAAACCATTAAACCATGTTTATTACTAAACCAACACTACAACCATTAAACCATTACAAACATAAATGACATTACAACTCATTCATTCATGCGAACTAAAAGGATACTAATATCCGGGTCTACGAGTGCGATAGAAGTCTTTAAGGATGTTGAAATGAGGTAAGTATTGAAACCTTTTCCACCTTCTCCATTCTTTAATAGAGCTCTCTAAAACTTCAGCGTCAGTTTCACCCCTTAATCTTATTTCACCCATAATACGAACTAATGCCATAAATACTTTAACGTTATCCCGAATAGTTCCATATCGAACATACAACATAATTCCATCGCGGTGATTAGGGTTACCTGTTTTGGAACAAAAGTTTTCAAAAAGAGTTCTCAAATAAATTGTACTCACAAAACCACATCGACGTCGTTCTTCCCCTCTTTTTGGATAGCATAGAACAAAGTTGCGGCAAATACATAAATCTTCTTCCAAAGTGAATTCATGGTTTAGAGCCATAATCTAATTTAAGGTAAGAGATGATTCATGTGGAAGTGTAACTTCTACCAAGGAGGATAAGTATATATTTATAACAAAAAAAAATGAAGTTGTTAGTGCAAGGACATTTCAATAACGGATCTATTTTTTGAAAATAAAGTTGTTGAAGGTCTCAACGGCTATATTTTCGAATTGCACAAGGATATGTCAATGCAACTGTAAGCACCAAACAATTATTTTTTTCTGCCAAAAGTTTAGTTACGGTTGGTGAATGCAAGCACATAACGAACCGTAACTACGTAAAATTTTGAATTCGAAAGTTACGGTTCGTAATTGTTTAGAGATGATAAACCGTACCTCTGGAGAAAACTGAATCCCAGAGTTACGATTCCTTAGCCGCAAAGATTACCAACCGTAAACCTGTCAAAATCAAAATATACAGAGTTACGGTTGGTAACTGTGACTCAAAATGAACCGTAATCAAAGTTATAGGTTACAGGATGTTTTACGGTTGGTTAGGGTGAAAGAGTTACCTTTCATAACTTTCTCTACGGTTCGTCTCGATAAATTTTTACGAACCGTAACTTAAGTTAGTAAAAAATGCTTGTTCCAGTCTGTGCAACGGTTCATAACAAAAAATAGTTACCAACCGTAATTGACTTTGTAACTCAAAATTTCAGACAAAAACTGTCACAAACAAACATACATAAATTTAAATCCATAACTAACACAAATAACTTCAAATTCATAGATAATATCCATAAGTTTAAATCCATAACTAACAAAAATAACTTCAAATTCATAATTAATATCCATATGCTAAATTTTATAAGCTAAAATCCATAACTAACCACACACAACTAACATAAATCCATAACTAAGCATGGCGGCCACCACGACCCCTTTTGTTGGTTCTACCACCACCACGAGTTTTAGGACCACCACCACGAGTTTTAGGACCATCACGACGACCACCGCGACTACCGCGACCACGACCACCTCTTTGGCTAGTACCCACACCGTGCACCAACTCTTCATCATTTGTCTCTTCACTGCTAGATGAAGGTTGATGACGGATACTACCCTCACCTCCAAGAGAGTTTCTACTCCTCTTTAAGCCTCTTTCGTCCGTGACCAACCCCTCATACATTTCTGCCATGTTTGGATTATGCATGTTCCTTATTTGGTCTTGCAAGATCTTTTGTTCACGAGCTTTAAGCACACCATTACGACGGATGCATGAAGTCATGCTATTTGCCAAAACTTGTCCTCGCTCTTTATATTCACATATCAAAAAGAGTGTTAAGAGATTATTTCATAATAATCATTAATCTTAAAATCCAAAGTCATGAGGATAACAAAATTACGTACCGACATGAAATATAGCTTCTTCCAAGTCAAACCAAATAGGCCTTTTTTCTCTTTAGTCTCGTCGACCGCCTTCCTTTGAGCCATAGACTTTTGAATATATGGTTGGGCCTCCAGATCATTATTGATCACATATGGATGACCAAAATGAGAATACCAACCCATGTAATCAGCAGTGGCTTCTTTCGTGTTGTTACAAGGAATTACCTCTCCCGCTGCGAGTTGGTATCTTTCTTCATGGCTGTTGTTCCAAGCATCAACCATTGGAATTGGCCTGTAGTTGAGCACAATGGTGGGGACTTTTGTCTCGGATCCTTTCTTGGATAATTTTAAGTTTTCCTCTACAACCCTTTGTTGAATATGAGCAATTTGGCGTAGAGTTCGACGAGGATTGGTCATAACGTAACCTGTGGGATGATACAATGGTCCATTGTAACCTGCGGTCTCTGTGAACCTAGGAACATCAACTCCATTTTCAATCCTCAAATAAGGGTCAAAGATGACATCTTCAACAGTGAAAGCGTCTATTTTCTCCATCATTTGAATGAGCTTCTCCTCTTTGTTCCTTAGTTGTCTGCCAGTGAACTTGAACTTCTTTCCCGTAGGGCCATAATCATGTTCTTCCCACTCAGTAGGAGGTCTCAGGCTCGGAAAGTGGTCATAAACCCATGCCTAAAAAATAAATTAAGTATAAACAATTTACACATAACTAAAAATATAACAAACAAAGAAAAATGTAACCAAACTTACCATTAGAAGCGCAACATTCCCGGCAATTTCAGTAGCTCCAACCCTGGAGGCCTTTCTTAGGCTGTCAAGTAAATATGCAAGGGTTGCAGTGGCCCACGAATAGTTTTTTATGTTGTCCAAATTCTTCAACAGTTGTAGGTAATGAACATTGACCCTATTTTACGAGTTATCGGGAAAGAATACGGTCCCAAGAGAATACAACAAATACGCTGTGGCTGTACGCCTAACTGTTGTTTCATCCATCACCTGACCTTACCTTTCCTTTGCTGTTGTTCCTTCAAACTTGGTCCTCAGATTCTTCAACAATAAATTTTTGATGATTTTTGGTTTATGTGGTTCAGCAGGGTCATAACCACCAGCCAACTGAAACTCCATCTCAGTTTCATCTTTCTCCCACCCAGGTGTTTCTTGAACAAGGATATAAAGGTCAGTCCAAGACATGTTGTTGTCGAAATCTTCAAACGCAGATTGTCCTTCAACTTCAAGGTCAGTAATTTGCTTCACATCGTCCGGTGTTATTGCCATCTCTCCAAATAGAAGATGAAACGTATCGGTTTCAAGACAATATTGTTCCCTGAAGGCAGAGACCACAACACTATCATACTCCGATTGAAGGTGAAGAATTCCAGGCCCTAGTCCTGTACTAGCCACTAGATTGCGAACCGAAGCACATTCTTGACTTAATGGCCAATGTTTACCCCTTTGACGCTTGAGACATTTAATGCATCTTGCGTGGTCCTAAGAAAACAAATATACAGAAATATAAGCATATTATGGTGAACTGAAATAAACAAACAAAATGTATCAAAATAATGAATGTTTTAAGAAAAGTAACAAAATACATACCCTTGTCTGACAGACTTTTGCGGACCAGGAACCGGTATAACCAAATAAGATTGAAGACTTATCTGGGGCCTCGCCCCAAGGTCTTTTATTCTTCTTCGGTGGCAACAACAAATCTTTGCCTTTAGGAATATGCATCCTTTTCGGTGCGGGCTCCTTTCTCGGCTTCTTTTCTTTCTTTTGCCTTGGAGGTGCAGCTACAACTACCTCTTTTCCCTTGGTATTTTCTACCTCTTCATCATTTTCTACCTCTTCATCTTCCTTTTCTTCATCATTTTCTTCATCGGCCTCCTCTTCATCATTTTCTTCATCTTCCTCCCCTCCATCATCATCGGTTCCTTTAAATTCTTCTTCTTCATCTTCATCATTATTAGTTTCTTCCTCCACAATTTCATTTTCGTTGCCTTCACGGTTAGTTTCGACTTCGACCTCTTCTTGATCATTATGTTCCACTCCTTCTAGCTCAACTTCAGATTCAGCCACAGGTTGTTCCCTCAACTTAATTTCAAACTTATTCTTCATCTTCTTCTCATTCTTGTGGATACCTCTATTATTAACCCCTAAATGCTTGTCACCGCGAGGGGTGGGCGTATGATCAATCGTGGTTAAGTCATTTCCTCTCTTTTTCTTCCTACACAAGCATTACAATTGATTGATTTACTAAGGGTAAAACAAATAATATAGACAACAAAAAACAAAACAAAATAGTGAGCCTACATAGTTACGGTTTGTAACTAATGAACAGAGACCAACCGTACCACTCACACGGTTGGTAAATAGTGAATCGAGACCAACCGTATCAACGATACGGTTGGTAACTGATGTATCGAGATCAACCGTAACTAAACTACGGTTGGTATGTTATCTTAGTTTTTAACCGTAAGTTTTCTTTGGCCAAATACTAACATACATGATGTTCTACGGTTGGTAATGGATGTTGAGTTACAAGTCGTAACTCAAATACGGTTGATAACATTGATGGAATTACAAACCATAGAAACCAAATGAAAGTTACAGAACAATGTACGGTTCGTAACTCAACACACGAGACCAACCGTAAGCTACTTACGGTTGCAAAAAAAAAAAACGTAACTGAACAATTTCTCATAAATTCAAGAACTTACAGTTGGTATTTCAGTTATTACGAACCGTATCATCAACAAAAACCATAGTTACGGTTGAAATTGGAGTAATTATCAACCTTAACTCACATGTTTCAGTTTCAATTTCGATCCAAAACCCTAATTTTTTTATACAAAACTAACTTAAATCAAACAATAGACTAAACCCTAACTGGGTTTTTCGAAACATACCTCAAATAAGTCATTGTGCTTGATTTTGACGGTTGAGGAGTTTCAAATTGATGTCTTTACCTAATGGAGGATTTGGTTCATTAGAGCGGCTACAATCTTCGTCAACCTTCTTCTTCGGCATCTCTAATATAGTTTCCAATCAACGATTATCAATTTTTCAAATCGCCGATTAATCGAAGAGGACGATGAAAAATCAGTTTCAATGGTGGAGAGGAGGAGAAGATAAGAAGTAAAGTTGAAAAAAAAACTGTTTTGATTTTCATTCAATTGGGTTAATAATGGGGAAGGATAATTCAGTCTTTTCAACTAAAAAAGTAAGGGTAAATTAGTCAATTTGAGGTGAAAAGGGTAATCTAGTCAATCAACAACCCTTATAGGACACCCCCTAACCAATAATATGGATATTGTTATCACCCTTTACGCCCCTCCAATGGAACCACCCGCCCCTTTAACAGGATTGTTCAACTACGTGTTCTTTGAGATTACCAAAAGGAGGTCAGGATGGTGTTAATGGAATGACTAGTTTTCCTCGTAGTATTAGTGATGAAGATGTGGATCTTCAGTATGATAACACAAACAAGAAGATATGGATCCTCGTAGTAGTAGTGCTAATGGAATTGGGTCAAAGGTAATTCCCTTTTTTTTTGGTATAAACTTTTGGATTTCAATTGATTTTTTTTTTATTATCCTGTGAATGAAATTTTCTTCATTTTTCTTTCTGTTTGAGTGTTAATAATCAAGGATTCAAGATGGTGGTTCTGATGATGATTATCTTGTGTATGATTATCCTTAGAAGATTACGAGGAAACGATTAAGGAGAAGTATCTCTCCAGACACGTTTCTTTAAACTAGGTTAGTTTCCTTTTTAATTTCAATTTTTCTTGCTTTTATTTTGACTATAAAACTTCTAAATTTTAGATTCCCGATAATAACTAGGGGTAATTGAAGTTGGGTATTTGTTTGAATCAGCTGTTGGTCGAAGGATGATTGAAAGTGATGGTGGTGGAATAGGGTTTTAGGTTGATGCTTGAATTGATGATGGTGATGATTTTGGTCCTAGAGGCGGCAATAGTGGATTAAGAGTTGCAACTAGAGACCATACTTTTCCTAGTTGTGTATCAATGTCAAAGGAAATTGTTCACGTAAAACCCTGAGCCATATAATTATTGTCTAGTTAAATTCAATTCTCATTTTCCCTAATTTAATTAATAACATTTTGATGTATTGAAGAGTTGTTTTGAAGAATTTTTTTTTTCTGTGAGGAATTTAGTTGTGATTGTGAGATTATGAGTAAAAGACCGATACCGGTCTTGTACCGGACCAGTCTGACAGGTACAGGTACAGGTCCTCAAAATGAGGTACCGGTCAACTCCAGGTACAGGTATCGGGTTTGTAAGAAACCCGTACTGTACCGACCCATGTGCAACCCTAACCACACCCAATATTTTGCTTAACAATCTGTATGGACAAACTCCAACATACTTTCGAGAGAATCAACTAGACAATTAAACTCAATCTCAAGAAAAGTATATCCAAGAGTTAGTATCTTTGTTTCACAATGTAATCAACAAATCAAACAGATAGAAATCCGTGAGCCTGATTATTATGTGAAACAATTTGAATGGTACCAAAGACCAATGTTCAAGGATCAATCAATTTTAATCAACAACCAAAGGTTGGATTTACCAATTGATCGATTCAACGCACAACTTGTGATATTTCAATTATATAACAAAATATAATGCGGAAAAGAAATAACATAGACACCAGAAATTTTGTTAACGAGGAAACCGCAAATGCGGAAAAACCCCGAGACCTAATCCAGATTTGAACACCACACTGCATTAAGCCGCTACAGACACTAGCCTACTACCAAGCTAACTTCGGACTGTAATGTAGTTGAGCCCTAATCAATCTCACATTGATCAAGGTACAGTTGCGTTCCGTACGCCTCTTGAACCACGTCGGATTCTGTGCACTTGATCCCTTAGCTGATCTCACCCACAACTAAGAGTTGCTACGACCCAAAGTCTAAGACTTGATAAACATATCTGTATCACACATAAAAGTCTATTGAATAGATTAATTTGTATCCCATAGATATACCTATGAGTTTTGTTCTGTCTTTTGATAAATCAAGGTGAACATGAACCAATTGATATACCGGACTTATATTCCTGAAGAACATCCTAGAAATACCAATCACCTTATAATAATCTTAATCGATTAACGAAACAAGATATTGTGGAATCACAAACGATGAGATGAAGATGTTTGTGACTATTTTTCAATCTTTCCTATCGGAGAATAAATCTCGAGCAAATATTAAAGAAGATAATACTCAATCACGATAGAAAACAGCAAGATCAAAACACACAACTACAGAGAAATAGTTGGGCATGGATTCACAATCCCAATGAAGTCGTTAAGTCGTTAACCTATAGGGTTTCGTGAAAAACCTAAGGTTAAGAAGAATCGACTCTAGTCACAACTAGTATCACACAGGAGGTGTGGGGATTAGGTTTCCCAGTTACTAGAGTTCTCCTATATATAGTCTTCAAATCATGGTTTGCAATCAATGTTACCTTGGTAACAAAGCATTCAATATTCACCATTAGATGAAAACCTGATTAGATTTAAGCTAATATCTTTTAACCGTTAGATCGAACTTAGCTTGTTATACACAAATGAAATGTACGTCATTTAGATAAGGTAACCGTACCTAAACGTGTACACTTAGTTGGTTCAACAATAGTTAACCAATGGTTATCCATATGAGCACTTTCATATCAACATTATTCATCTTTATCATAACTAGTTCAAATGACTCAAATGAAACTAGTTAGAGAGTTGTTCAATTGTTTATATTCTCATAGAAGTATACAAGACACAATTGAAGCAAATTCGATTTTGTTTCACTCGAATCATTTCATGAACATTATAGCCACGGTTTGCAAAAGATTGCATTCCTTATTATATAAATGTATTAGTTCATGAACAAACCGATTTTAGAACATAACCTACTTAAGTATGCAAACAAGTACGCATTCCTAAGTAGCCGGACCGAGTTTGGTTACGCCATTACGCGTATGGGTACACATACCACTTCACAATTCCAAACTCCAGTAGAAATTCACGGGACTTGAACTTCCTCCAGTACGCGTACGGGTACGCATACTTAGTTCCCGGACTTCCAACAACCAACCAGTATGCGTACCCGTGGTTCCCGGTTTTGGACTTTACACAAATGTGAATACACACTATGTTTATGTCCAAACATGGTTACATGTTTTAAACCCTCATTTGAACCATTGAAACATTCTTGGAAGACGACAATAGCTGTCTCACACAAACTATTAGCTTCAAAGCAATTTTCAAATGATCGAATGATCAATACGAAACGTTCCGAGTCTACATCAAATGACTGTCTCACACAAATCATGTAAGATGTTACAAGGCGATTTTCACATGATCATCTTTTGACTTTCGTCAAGATTAAAAGATGAACTTGGTTAAAGCGAAAGCTTACCAACACACATTTCGAGAAATAGATAAGCGAGATAAACTCGGCTCGAAATACCAAATATGTATAATTGAGGTCTATATAACAATACGACTTTTTGTCTCAAATAGGAGATACAGTAGATATACTTTTGAGTGATAGATGAGTTCAAGTCTCCACATACCTTTTGTTGGTGAAGTTCCACAAGTTCCTTTGAGTAGTTCTTTGTCTTCATTCGATGAACGTCGTGGAGTCTAAAGCTCAACTACACTTACTATCCTAATCCGAGACTTAGCTATAAGTAGACAAGAAATCAAGACTTATAATTTTGGCAACTAAAATTGACAAACAAGCTTGAGATAGCAACGCTTGCGAGTTCGAGCGAGCAGTGTTGTAACACACTACACAATCTAGTAACGAGTTACAAAGGTTATGTCGATGTCGTAATTACGAAGTCCAGAAGAAAAGCATTATAATTCTTAATTCAATATACCTATATAAAGCACTTATCACAATTAGTAGTATATTGTTCCTTGACACTTTGATCACAATATGATAATCAAGTCCATTATACTAAAGTTTCACATATATAACTTTGCATGCTATGTTTTCAATCAGAAACAACTTGAAAGCTTACGATATATACATGGAAACAAGTAAAGTTATGTATTACTAACCTCAAGTGGAAGGATGAAGTTATCTTCGATATCGATATGTCTTCGGAATCTTCAGGTCTTCAGAGTAATACTTGTATGTCCCAACATTTCTAGATTTCCTAGTCTAACCTAGCGAAGTTGACTCTAGTAATCTAATCAAGCGACTTATGAGTTTTGATACTAAAATATGACAACCAACCTTTACATACCAGCATTTGGCGGGTTCAACTGAGCAGTGCTCTAACATCATTCCACCATAATTAGGTTTTACTACCTAATGCTCAGCAGAATACTATTTCAATTATGACTAAACACTAATTAATCATCCACACACCAATTGCTCTGCAACTGACTTTGGTGAATGCTCAATCAAGCATCTTGGCTCCACATGGTCGGTTCATCACCACCTATGTTCGGTCTCTCTCTCATCCATTGGTTGATTCCCATTCAATTATTCATTGATCATCCATTCGGTAGATAAAATATTTTGATTTTAGGGGTTGATGCCCATGTTGTTGCTTGCTTACGAACTAAAACTGTGTATGAATCCTAATTTTATATGTAATAGACTAATAATTACTCATATTAATTAATTAATATATAATTAATATTCATTGATCAAGCAATATTTTCTCTGACTATCAACTGCTTCATAAAGCAATACGTCAATTCCTTTGACTAGCAATATTGGTTTATCTACCACTGTGAAGCCGATCCTGCCACCAAGATTTATTTGCTCTACGAAGCAATATTTTATCAATTCAGTTATCAATTGCTCTGCAAAACAATATTTCATGTTGTTTCAGCTATTATTATTTTATTAGTTCATTAACCAATACTCAGTTGGTCCATTATCCAACATTCAATTGGTTCGTCAGTCGACCAATATTTTAATATTAAAATCTCTTTGCTTTGTCATTTGACTTTCTCATGACATGCAATCAAGGATGAACATTCTATGATCATTCAACGACGATTATTTTCATATGATTTCCTATAACATGTTTGACATATCAAAGTGTTTTATAATCGATCTAGAAATCTCATTAAACATATGCTTATCAATTCAAATCATTCGACTATCATTGTTGCTTCAGCTAGCACAATGATATGCCACAATCATCAGTGACCCATCATACTCAAAGTTTATGGTCCACAAAGCATGTTGCTGTCTCAGCAGACACTTCATGCTTCATCCATCACAACCTCGAACTATGGACTATTTTAAAGTTCACCATTTAAGACTCATAGTCTGGATAGGTCAATAGTTGACCATAAAAAATACGTATGCAAAACATACTTTCACATGAGACATCAATTCATGTCACATGGGGGGATAGTCACTAGGGTTTTGTTCTGGTGCCCTACATCATGTGTGATGTGCAATACATCCACGATGAGAAATGTGAGTAAATCTTGGTGGCAGTTGAAGGAGTAAATTGAATAGTGGATGGTCCATCAACCAAGTCTCCCACGCAAAGTGGAACTGTTTTACACACGTTCTGCCACTTCCCTATTCTTCCACTCCTTTTCAACTGTCACCACTTATAGGAGATTGATGTGCTAACACTCTGCAATAAATAGGTTCCTCAACCTATGACTTTATAAAACAACTGAACTGAGTAAGACTCAACTAAGAAAAATCTATGACAGTCATTTATCAAGCAGTTACAGAATATTTCTCTCGTGTTACATAGATAAATCATCTTCAAGCAGTTAAACACATCACATCATTAATAGATCAATTTCCATTGATCTCGACACATTCTCAGCTTCCCTCCCTGCAGACCAACCATTCTCTTTCCTTGTGACCAAATTTAATCTGGAACGACCAGTATCTTGATTTAGGCCAGAGTCTTACATATTAGTCTCTTGAACTCAAAGTACTCCCGTGCAGTACATTTATTAAAGGTTTAGACGATTTGCTTCATCGAGCATATCGAGCACTTGCTTACTCCACCATATTTTACCAAAAAACTAGTAAACCGTTTTTACCCGCAAACAACTGGCAATTAAATAAAAAATATTACGAGAGTCAAAAAACTATAAATCGATTAATAACCTGCAAAAAAAGGCAAAAAGGAATTAATTATGTTTACCACAAGCATGAAATATGGCTTCCTCCATCATCCCAGTTTGGGGTTTAGCTCCTTATGTAGAAAACACTCTCAAAAGATTTATTCATAGCTCAAAAGGTGTTTATAAAGAAGAAATAAATAAAACAAAGGATTTGCAACGCTATATTGGCTTTACAAAACAGCATCAGCAGCGAAATTGTGCAACTCCGATTTTTCTCGACCCGCAGCTCTTTGTTTTATCCCCCC